>NW_027475547.1:0-40915 GCF_051020985.1 Nomia melanderi | reverse complement strand
AAAACTATATGAACTATATAGAACTATATAAAACCATATAATACCATATAAAACCAAATAAAACTATATAAAACTACATAAAACCTATTATAAAACTATACAAAACTAATAAAACTTTATGAAACTAGATAGAACTATATAAAACTATACAAAACTAATAGAACTATATGAAACTAAATAGAACTATATAAAACTATATAAACTATATAAAACTATATAAAACTAATAGAACTATATGAAACTATATAGAACTACATAAAACTATATAACATTAATAAAACTGTATAAAACTATATAATACTATATAAAACTATAGTAAAAACTATATAAAACTAATAAAACTATATAAAACTATATAATACTATTTAAAACTATATGAAACTATATAAAACTATATGGAATAGCATAAAACTATATAAAACTATATACAAGTATATAAAACTATATAAAACTATATAAATCTATATAAAACTATATAAAACTATATAAAACTTTATAAAACTATATAAAACTATATAAAACTATATAAAACTATATAAAACTATATAAAACTATATAAAACTATATAAAACTTTATAAAACTATATAAAACTATATAAAACTATATAAAACTATTTAAACTATACTAAACTAATAGAACTATATGAAACTAAATAGAACTATATAAAACTATATAAAACTGTATAAAACTAAATAAAACTATATAAAACTATATGAAACTATATAAAACTATATAAAACTATATAAAACTAATAAAACGGTATGAAACTATGGAGAACTATATAAAACTATATAAAACTATATAAAACTATATAAAACTAATAAAACGGTATGAAACTATGGAGAACTATATAAAACTATATAAAAACTATATAAAACTATATAAAACTGTATAAAACTAATAAAACTATATAAAACTATATAAAACTATATAAAACTATATAAAACGATATAAAACTTTATGAAACTATATAAAACCATATAAAACCATATAAAACTATATGAAACTATATAAAACTATATAAAACTATATAAAACTATATAAAACTAATAAAACTATATAAAACTATATAAAACTATATAAAACGATATAAAACTCTATGAAACTATATAAAACCATATAAAACCATATAAAACTATATGCAACTATATAAAACTATATACAACTATATAAAACTATATAAAACTATATAAAACTGTATAAAACTAATAAAACTACATGAAACTATATAGAACTATATAAACCATATAACACTAATAAAACTGTATAAAACTATATAATACTATATAAAACTATATAAAACTAATAAAACTGTACGAAACTATATAGAACTATATAAAACTATATAAAACTATATAAAACTATACAAAACTGTATAAAACTAATAAAACTATATGAAACTATATATAACTATATAAAACCATATAATACCATATAAAACCAAATTAAACTATATAAAACTATATAAATCTATATAAAACTATATAAAACTATATAAAACTATATAAAACTATATAAAACTATATAAAACTAATAAAACTATATGAAACTATATAGATCTATATAAAACTATATAAAACTATATAAAACTATATAATACTATATAATACTATGTAATACTATGTATAAGGATATAAAACTATATTAAACTACATAAAACTATATAAAACTACATAAAACTATATAAAACTATATAAAACTATATAAAACTATATGAAACTATATAGAACTATATTAAACCATATAATACCAAATAAAACCAAATAAAACTATATAAAACTACATAAAACTATATAAAACTATACAAAACTAATAAAACTTTATGAAACTAGATAGAACTATATAAAACTATACAAAACTAATAGAACTATATGAAACTAAATAGAACTATATAAAACTATATAAAACTATATAAAACTATATAAAACTAATAGAACTATATGAAACTATATAGAACTACATAAAACTATATAACATTAATAAAACTGTATAAAACTATATAATACTATATAAAACTATATAAAACTATATAAAACTAATAAAACTATATAAAACTGTATAATACTATTTAAAACTATATGAAACTATATAAAAACTATATGGAATAGCATAAAACTATATAAAACTATATACAAGTATATACAACTATATAAAACTATATAAATCTATATAAAACTATATAAAACTATATAAAACTTTATAAAACTATATAAAACTATATAAAACTATATAAAACTATATAAATACTATAAAAACTATATAAAACTATTTAAACTATACTAAACTAATAGAACTATATGAAACTAAATAGAACTATATAAAACTATATAAAACTATATAAAACTATATAAAACTATATAAAACTATATGAAACTATATAAAACTGTATGAAACTAATAAAACTATATAAAACTATATAAAACTATGTAAAACGATATAAAACTTTATGAAACTATATAAAACCATATAAAACCATATAAAACTATATGAAACTATATAAAACTATATAAAACTATATAAAACTATATAAAATTAATAAAACTATATAAAACTATATAAAACTATATAAAATTAATAAAACTATATAAAACTATATAAAACTATATAAAACGATATAAAACTTTATGAAACTATATAAAACCATATAAAACCATATAATACCATATAAAACCAAATAAAACTATATAAAACTATATAAAACTATATAAAACTATATAAAACTGTATAAAACTAAGAAAACTACATGAAACTATATAGAACTATATAAAACCATATAACACTAATAAAACTGCATAAAACTATATAATACTATATAAAACGATATAAAACTAATAAAACTGTATGAAACTATATAGAACTATATAAAACTATATAAAACTATATAAAACTATACAAAACTGTATAAAACTAATAAAACTATATGAAACTATATATAACTATATAAAACCATATAATACCATATAAAACCAATTAAACTATATAAAACTATATAAATCTATATAAAACCAAATTAAACTATATAAAACTATATAAATCTATATAAAACTATATAAAACTATATAAAAACTATATAAAACTATATAAAACTATATAAAACTATATAAAACTAATAAAACTATATGAAACTATATAGAACTATATAAAACTATATAAAACTATATAAAACTATATAATACTATATAATACTATGTAATACTATATATAACGATATAAAACTATATTAAACTACATAAAACTATATTAAACTACATAAAACTATATTAAACTACATAAAACTATATAAAACTACATAAAACTATATAAAACTATATAAAACTATATAAAACTATATGAAACTATATAGAACTATATAAAACCATATAATACCATATAAAACCAAATAAAACTATATAAAACTATATAAAACTATATAAAACTATATAAAACTATATAAAACTATATAAAACTATATGAAACTATATAAAACTGTATGAAACTAATAAAACTATATAAAACTATATAAAACTATGTAAAACGATATAAAACTTTATGAAACTATATAAAACCATATAAAACCATATAAAACTATATGAAACTATATAAAAACTATATAAAACTATATAAAACTATATATAAATTAATAAAACTATATAAAACTATATAAAAACTATATAAAATTAATAAAACTATATAAAACTATATAAAACTATATAAAACGATATAAAACTTTATGAAACTATATAAAACCATATAAAACCATATAATACCATATAAACCAAATAAAACTATATAAAACTATATAAAACTATATAAAACTATATAAAACTGTATAAAACTAAGAAAACTACATGAAACTATATAGAACTATATAAAACCATATAACACTAATAAAACTGCATAAAACTATATAATACTATATAAAACGATATAAAACTAATAAAACTGTATGAAACTATATAAAACTATATAAAACTATATAAAACTAATAAAACTATATGAAACTATATAGATCTATATAAAACTATATAAAACTATATAAAACTATATAATACTATATAATACTATGTAATACTATGTATAAGGATATAAAACTATATTAAACTACATAAAACTATATAAAACTACATAAAACTATATAAAACTATATAAAACTATATAAAACTATATGAAACTATATAGAACTATATTAAACCATATAATACCAAATAAAACCAAATAAAACTATATAAAACTACATAAAACTATATAAAACTATACAAAACTAATAAAACTTTATGAAACTAGATAGAACTATATAAAACTATACAAAACTAATAGAACTATATGAAACTAAATAGAACTATATAGAAACTATATAAAACTATATAAAACTATATAAAACTAATAGAACTATATGAAACTATATAGAACTACATAAAACTATATAACATTAATAAAACTGTATAAAACTATATAATACTATATAAAACTATATAAAACTATATAAAACTAATAAAACTATATAAAACTGTATAATACTATTTAAACTATATGAAACTATATAAAACTATATGGAATAGCATAAAACTATATAAAACTATATACAAGTATATACAACTATATAAAACTATATAAATCTATATAAAACTATATAAAACTATATAAAACTTTATAAAACTATATAAAACTATATAAAACTATATAAAACTATATAAAACTATATAAAACTATATAAAACTATTTAAACTATACTAAACTAATAGAACTATATGAAACTAAATAGAACTATATAAAACTATATAAAACTATATAAAACTATATAAAACTATATAAAACTATATGAAACTATATAAAACTGTATGAAACTAATAAAACTATATAAAACTATATAAAACTATGTAAAACGATATAAAACTTTATGAAACTATATAAAACCATATAAAACCATATAAAACTATATGAAACTATATAAAACTATATAAAACTATATAAAACTATATAAAATTAATAAAACTATATAAAACTATATAAAACTATATAAAATTAATAAAACTATATAAAAACTATATAAAACTATATAAAACGATATAAAACTTTATGAAACTATATAAAACCATATAAAACCATATAATACCATATAAAACCAATAAAACTATATAAAACTATATAAAACTATATAAAACTATATAAAACTGTATAAAACTACTAGAAAACTACATGAAACTATATAGAACTATATAAAACCATATAACACTAATAAAACTGCATAAAACTATATAATACTATATAAAACGATATAAAACTAATAAAACTGTATGAAACTATATAAAACTATATAAAACTATATAAAAACTAATAAAACTATATGAAACTATATAGATTCTATATAAAACTATATAAAACTATATAAAACTATATAATACTATATAATACTATGTAATACTATGTATAAGGATATAAAACTATATTAAACTACATAAAACTATATAAAACTACATAAAACTATATAAAACTATATAAAACTATATAAAACTATATGAAACTATATAGAACTATATTAAACCATATAATACCAAATAAAACCAAATAAAACTATATAAAACTACATAAAACTATATAAAACTATACAAAACTAATAAAACTTTATGAAACTAGATAGAACTATATAAAACTATACAAAACTAATAGAACTATATGAAACTAAATAGAACTATATAAAACTATATAAAACTATATAAAACTATATAAAACTAATAGAACTATATGAAACTATATAGAACTACATAAAACTATATAACATTAATAAAACTGTATAAAACTATATAATACTATATAAAAACTATATAAAACTATATAAAACTAATAAAACTATATAAAACTGTATAATACTATTTAAAACTATATGAAACCTATATAAAACTATATGGAATAGCATAAAACTATATAAAACTATATACAAGTATATACAACTATATAAAACTATATAAATCTATATAAAACTATATAAAACTATATAAAACTTTATAAAACTATATAAAACTATATAAAACTATATAAAACTATATAAAACTATATAAAACTATATAAAACTATTTAAACTATACTAAACTAATAGGACTATATGAAACTAAATAGAACTATATAAAACTATATAAAACTATATAAAACTATATAAAACTATATAAAACTATATGAAACTATATAAAACTGTATGAAACTAATAAAACTATTAAAACTATATAAAACTATGTAAAACGATATAAAACTTTATGAAACTATATAAAACCATATAAAACCATATAAAACTATATGAAACTATATAAAAACTATATAAAAACTATATATAAAACTATATAAAATTAATAAAACTATATAAAACTATATAAAACTATATAAAATTAATAAAACTATATAAAACTATATAAAACTATATAAAACGATATAAAACTTTATGAAACTATATAAAACCATATAAAACCATATAATACCATATAAAACCAAATAAAACTATATAAAACTATATAAAACTATATAAAACTATATAAAACTGTATAAAACTAAGAAAACTACATGAAACTATATAGAACTATATAAAACCATATAACACTAATAAAACTGCATAAAACTATATAATACTATATAAAACGATATAAAACTAATAAAACTGTATGAAACTATATAGAACTATATAAAACTATATAAAACTATATAAAACTATACAAAACTGTATAAAAACTAATAAAACTATATGAAACTATATATAACTATATAAAACCATATAATACCATATAAAACCAAATTAAACTATATAAAACTATATAAATCTATATAAAACCAAATTAAACTATATAAAACTATATAAATCTATATAAAACTATATAAAACTATATAAAAACTATATAAAACTATATAAAACTATATAAAACTATATAAAACTAATAAAACTATATGAAACTATATAGAACTATATAAAACTATATAAAACTATATAAAACTATATAATACTATATAATACTATGTAATACTATATATAACGATATAAAACTATATTAAACTACATAAAACTATATTAAACTACATAAAACTATATAAAACTACATAAAACTATATAAAACTATATAAAACTATATAAAACTATATGAAACTATATAGAACTATATAAAACCATATAATACCATATAAAACCAAATAAAACTATATAAAACTATATAAAACTATATAAAACTATATAAAACTATATAAAACTATATAAAACTATATGAAACTATATAAAACTGTATGAAACTAATAAAACTATATAAAACTATATAAAACTATGTAAAACGATATAAAACTTTATGAACTATATAAAACCATATAAAACCATATAAAACTATATGAAACTATATAAAACTATATAAAACTATATAAAAACTATATAAAATTAATAAAACTATATAAAACTATATAAAACTATATAAAATTAATAAAACTATATAAAACTATATAAAACTATATAAAACGATATAAAACTTTATGAAACTATATAAAACCATATAAAACCATATAATACCATATAAAACCAAATAAAACTATATAAAACTATATAAAACTATATAAAAACTATATAAAACTGTATAAAACTAAGAAAACTACATGAAACTATATAGAACTATATAAAACCATATAACACTAATAAAACTGCATAAAACTATATAATACTATATAAAACGATATAAAACTAATAAAACTGTATGAAACTATATAGAACTATATAAAACTATATAAAACTATATAAAACTATACAAAACTGTATAAAACTAATAAAACTATATGAAACTATATATAACTATATAAAACCATATAATACCATATAAAACCAAATTAAACTATATAAAACTATATAAATCTATATAAAACAAATTAAACTATATAAAACTATATAAATCTATATAAAACTATATAAAACTATATAAAACTATATAAACTATATAAAACTATATAAAACTATATAAAACTAATAAAACTATATGAAACTATATAGAACTATATAAAACTATATAAAACTATATAAAACTATATAATACTATATAATACTATGTAATACTATATATAACGATATAAAACTATATTAAAACTACATAAAACTATATTAAACTACATAAAACTATATAAAACTACATAAAACTATATAAAACTATATAAAACTATATAAAACTATATGAAACTATATAGAACTATATAAAACCATATAATACCATATAAAACCAAATAAAACTATATAAAACTACATAAAACTATATAAAACTATATAAAACTATATAAAACTATATAAAACTATATAAAACTATATAAAACTATATAAAACTGTATAAAACTAATAAAACTACATGAAACTATATAGAACTATATACAACCATATAACACTAATAAAACTGTATAAAACTATATAATACTATATAAAACTATATAAAACTAATAAAACTGTATGAAACTATATAGAACTATATAAAACTATATAAAACTATATAAAACTATACAAAACTGTACAAAACTAATAAAACTATATGAAACTATATATAACTATATAAAACCGTATAATACCATATAAAACCAAAAAAAAACTATATAAAACTATATAAATCTATATAAAACTATATAAAACTATATAAAACTATATAAAACTATATAAAACTATATAAAACTATACAAAACTAATAGAACTATATGAAACTAAATAGAACTATATAAAACTATATAAAACTATATAAAACTATATAAAACTATATAAAACTAATAGAACTATATGAAACTATATAGAACTATATAAAACTATATAACACTAATAAAACTGTATAAAACTATATAATACTATATAAAACTATATAAAACTATATAAAACTAATAAAACTAATAAAACTATATAAACTATATAAAACTGTATAAAACTAATAAAACTATATGAAACCATATAGACCTATAGAATACGATATAACACTAATAAAACTGTATAAAACTATATAATGCTATATAAAACTATGTAAAACTATATAAAACTATATAAAACTATATAAAACTACATAAAAATATATAAAACTATATAAAACTATATAAAACTAATACAACTATATGAAAGTATATAGAACTATATAAAACTATATTATACTAATAAAACTGTATAAAACTATATAATACCATATAAAACTATAATAAACTATATAAAACTATACTAAACTAATAGAACTATGTGAAACTAAATAGAACTATATAAAACTATATAAAACTATATAAAACTATATAAAACTATATAAAACTATATGAAACCATATAGATATATAGAATACGATATAACACTAATAAAACTGTATAAAACTATATAATGCTATATAAAACTATGTAAAACTATATAAAACTATACAAAACTATATAAAAACTATACAAAACTAATAGAACTATATGAAACTAAATAAAACTATATAAAACTATATAAAACTATATAAAAGTATATAAAACTATATAAAACTAATAGACCTATATGAAACTGTATAGAACTATATAAAACTATATAACACTAATAAAACTGTATAAAACTATATAATACTATATAAAACTATACAACACTAAAAAAACTGTATAAAAACTATATAATACTATATAAAACTATATAAAACTATATAAAACTATATAAAACTAATAAAACTAATAAAACTATATAAACTATATAAAACTGTATAAAACTAATAAAACTATATGAAACCATATAGACCTATAGAAAACGATATAACACTAATAAAACTGTATAAAACTATATAATACTATATAAAACTATGTAAAACTATATAAAACTATATAAAACTATATAAAACTAATAAAGCTGTATGAAACTATATAGAACTATATAAAACTATATAAAAGTATAAAAGTATATAAAACTATATAATAGAATATAAAACTATATGGAACTATATAAAACTATATAAACCTCCATAAACCTATTTGAAACTACATAAAACTAGATAAAACTGCATAAAACTATATAAAACTATATAAAACTATATAAAACTATATAAAACTAATAAAACTATATAAAACTATATAATACCATATAGAACTATATAAAGCTATATAAAACTATATAAAACTGTATGAAACTATATAAAACTGCATGAAACTATGTAAAACTATATAAAAACTATATAAAACTATATAAAACCATATAAAACTATATAAAACTATATAAAACTAATAAAATTATATAAAACTATGTAAAATTATATAAAACTATATAAAACTATATAAAACTACATAAAACTATATAAAACTATATAAAACTATATAAAACTATATAAAACTATATAAAACTATATAAAACTATATAAAACTGTATAAAACTAATAAAACTACATGAAACTATATAGAACTATATACAACCATATAACACTAATAAAACTGTATAAAACTATATAATACTATATAAAACTATATAAAACTAATAAAACTGTATGAAACTATATAGAACTATATAAAACTATATAAAACTATATAAAACTATACAAAACTGTACAAAACTAATAAAACTATATGAAACTATATATAACTATATAAAACCGTATAATACCATATAAAACCAAAAAAAACTATATAAAACTATATAAATCTATATAAAACTATATAAAACTAATATAAAACTATATAAAACTATATAAAACTATATAAAACTATACAAAACTAATAGAACTATATGAAACTAAATAGAACTATATAAAACTATATAAAACTATATAAAACTATATAAAACTATATAAAACTAATAGAACTACATGAAACTATATAGAACTATATAAAACTATATAACACTAATAAAACTGTATAAAACTATATAATACTATATAAAACTATATAAAACTATATAAAACTAATAAAACTAATAAAACTATATAAACTATATAAAACTGTATAAAACTAATAAAACTATATGAAACCATATAGACCTATAGAATACGATATAACACTAATAAAACTGTATAAAACTATATAATGCTATATAAAACTATGTAAAACTATATAAAAACTATATAAAACTATATAAAACTACATAAAAATATATAAAACTATATAAAACTATATAAAACTAATACAACTATATGAAAGTATATAGAACTATATAAAACTATATTATACTAATAAAACTGTATAAAACTATATAATACCATATAAAACTATATTAAACTATATAAAACTATACTAAACTAATAGAACTATATGAAACTAAATAGAACTATATAAAACTATATAAAACTATATAAAACTATATAAAACTATATAAAACTATATGAAACCATATAGACCTATAGAATACGATATAACACTAATAAAACTGTATAAAACTATATAATGCTATATAAAACTATGTAAAACTATATAAAACTATACAAAACTATATAAAACTATACAAAACTAATAGAACTATATGAAACTAAATAAAACTATATAAAACTATATAAAACTATATAAAAGTATATAAAACTATATAAAACTAATAGACCTATATGAAACTGTATAGAACTATATAAAACTATATAACACTAATAAAACTGTATAAAACTATATAATACTATATAAAACTATACAACACTAAAAAAACTGTATAAAACTATATAATACTATATAAAACTATATAAAACTATATAAAACTATATAAAACTAATAAAACTAATAAAACTATATAAACTATATAAAACTGTATAAAACTAATAAAACTATATGAAACCATATAGACCTATAGAAAACGATATAACACTAATAAAACTGTATAAAACTATATAATACTATATAAAACTATGTAAAACTATATAAAACTATATAAAACTATATAAAACTAATAAAGCTGTATGAAACTATATAGAACTATATAAAACTATATAAAAGTATATAAAACTATATAATAGAATATAAAACTATATGGAACTATATAAAACTATATAAACCTCCATAAACCTATTTGAAACTACATAAAACTAGATAAAACTGCATAAAACTATATAAAACTATATAAAACTATATAAAACTATATAAAACTAATAAAACTATATAAAACTATATAATACCATATAGAACTATATAAAGCTATATAAAACTATATAAAACTGTATGAAACTATATAAAACTGCATGAAACTATGTAAAACTATATAAAACTATATAAAACTATATAAAACCATATAAAACTATATAAAACTATATAAAACTAATAAAATTATATGAAACTATGTAAAACTATATAAATCTATATAAAACTATACAAAACTATATAGAACAATATAAAACTATATAAAACTATATAAAACTAAGTAAAACTATATAAAATTATATGATACTATATGAAACTATATGAAACTATATAAAACTATATAAATCTGGATAAAACCATATAAAACTAATAAAACTATGCAAAACAATATAATACTATATAAAACTATATCAAAACATATAAAACTATATAAAACTATATAAAACTAATAAAATTATATAAAACTATGTAAAATTATATAAAACTATATAAAACTATATAAATCTACATAAAACTATATAAAACTATATAAAACTATATAAAACTAATAAAACAACATAAAACTATATGAAACTATGTAAAACTATATAGAACTATATGAAACTATGTAAAGCTATATAAAACATTATAAAACAATATAAATCAAATTAAACTATATGAAACTATATAGAACTATATAAAAATATATAAAACTATATATAACTATATAGAACAATATAAAACTATATAAAACTATATAAAACTACGTAAAACTATATAAAATTATATAAACTATATAAACCAAATAAAACTACATGAAACTATATGAAACTATGTTTAATTATATTAAACTACATAAAACTATATAAAACTATATAAAACTATATAAAACTATAAAACTACATAAAACTATATAAAACTATATAAAACTATATAAAACTAATAAAACAACATAAAACTATATGAAACTATGTAAAACTATATAGAACTATATGAAACTATGTAAAACTATATAAAACAATCTAAAACTATATAAAACTGATAAAATTATATGAAACTATGTAAAACTATATGAAACTATATAAAACTATATAAAACTATGTAAAACTATATAAAACTATATAAACTATATAAAACAAATAAAACTATATAAAACTATAAAAAACTATATAAAACTAAGTAAAACTATATAAAATTATATAAACTATATAAAACAAATAAAACTATATGAAACTATATAGGACAATATAAAACTATATAAAACTAAGTAAAACTATATAAAATTATATAAACTATATAAAACAAATAAAACTATATGAAACTATATAGGACAATATAAAACTATATAAAACTATGTAAAACTATATAAAATTATATAAACTATATAAAACAAATAAAACTATATAAAACTATAAAAAACTATATAAAACTATATAAAACCAATAAAACTATATAAAACTATATAAAACTATATAACACTAATAAAACAATATAAAAGTATATGAAACTATATAAATCTATAGAAATTTATATGAAACTATATAAAACTATATAAATCTATATAAAACAATATAAAACAATATAAGAGTATATAATACTATCTGAAACTATATAATACTATATAAAACTATGTAAAACTATATAAAACCATATAAAACTATATAAAACTATATAAAACAATATAAAACTAATAAAATTATATGAAACTATGTAAAACTATATAAATCTATATAAAATTATACAAAACTATATAGAACAATATAAAACTATATAAGACTATATAAAACTAAGTAAAACTATATAAAATTATATGATACTATATGAAACTATATGAAACTATATAAAACTATATAAAACTGTATAAAACTATATAAAACTATATAAAACTGTATGAAACTATATAAAACTGTATGAAACTATGTAAAACTATATAAAACCATATGAAACTATGTAAAACTATATAAAACCATATGAAACTATGTAAAACTATATAAAACCATATGAAACTATGTAAAACTATATTAAACTACATAAGACTATATAAAACTATATAAAACTATATAAAGCTAATATAACAATGTAAAACTATATAAAACTATACAAAACAATATAAAACTATAAAACTATATAAAACTACATAAAACTATATAAAACTATATAAAACTATATAAAATTGTATAACTATATAAAACAAATAAAACTCTATGAAACTATATAGAACTATATAAAATTATATAAAACTACATAAAACAAATAAAGCTCTATGAAACTATATAGAATTATATAAAACTATATAAAATTATATAAAACTAATAAAACTATATAAAACTATATAATATTATATAAAACTATATGAAACTATATAAAACTATATAGAACAATATAAAACTATACAAAACTATATAACACTATGTAAAACTATATAAAACTATATAAAACTGATAAAATTATATGAATTTATGTAAAACTATATAAAACTATATAATACTATATAAAACCATATAAAACTAATAAAACTAAAAAAACTATATAATACTATATAAAACTATACGAAAATATATAAAACTATATAAAACTATGTAACACTAATAAAATTATATGAAACTACGTAAAACTATATAAAACTATATAAAAATATATAAAACTATATAAAACTGATAAAATTATATGAAACTATGTAAAACTATATAAAACTATGTAAAACTATATAAAACTATATAA
Organism: Nomia melanderi; assembly: GCF_051020985.1. Lineage (NCBI taxonomy): Eukaryota > Metazoa > Arthropoda > Insecta > Hymenoptera > Halictidae > Nomia > Nomia melanderi. The sequence goes on along the minus strand of NW_027475547.1, from coordinate 26,208 downwards.
ACTGTATAAAACAAATAAAACTATATAAAACTATAAAAAACTATATAAAACTAAGTAAAACTATATAAAATTATATAAACTATATAAAACAAATAAAACTATATGAAACTATATAGGACAATATAAAACTATATAAAACTATGTAAAACTATATAAAATTATATAAACTATATAAAACAAATAAAACTATATAAAACTATAAAAAACTATATAAAACTATATAAAACCAATAAAACTATATAAAACTATATAAAACTATATAAAACTAATAAAACAATATAAAAGTACATGAAACTATATAAATCTATAGAAATTTATATGAAACTATATAAAACTATATAAATCTATATAAAACAATATAAAACAATATAAGAGTATATAATACTATCTGAAACTATATAATACTATATAAAACTATGTAAAACTATATAAAACCATATAAAACTATATAAAACTATATAAAACAATATAAAACTAATAAAATTATATGAAACTATGTAAAACTATATAAATCTATATAAAACTATACAAAACTATATAGAACAATATAAAACTATATAAGACTATATAAAACTAAGTAAAACTATATAAAATTATATGATACTATATGAAACTATATGAAACTATATAAAACTATATAAAACTGTATAAAACTATATAAAACTGTATGACGCTCTGTAAAGCTATATAAAACTATATGAAACTATGTAAAACTATATAAAACTATATAAAACTAATAAAACAACATAAACCTATATGAAACTATGTAAAACTATATAAAACTATATAAATCTACATAAAACTATATAAAACATTATAAAACAATATAAAACAAATAAAACTATATGAAACTATATAGAACTATATAAAACTATATAAAACTGTATATAACTATATAAAACTATATGAAACTATGTAAAACTATATAAAATTATATAAACTATTTAAAACAAATAAAACTATATAAAAGTATATAAAATTATATAAAACTATATAAAACAAATAAAACTCTATGAAACTATATAGAACTATATAAAACTATATACAACTATATAAAACTAATAAAGCTATATAAAACTATATAATATTATATAAAGCTATATGAAACTATATAAAACTATATAGAACTATGTATAACTATATAAAATTACATAAACTATATAAAACAAATAAAACTATATGAAACTATATAAAACTATATAAAACTATATAAAAATATATAAAGCTATATAAAACTATATAAAACTATATAAAACTATGTAAAACTATATAAAACTATATAAAACTAATAAAATTATCTGAAACTATGTAAAACTATATAAAACCATATAAAACTATATAAAACTATATAGAACAATATAAAACTATATAAAACTATATAAAACTATATAAAACTTAATGTAACTATATAATAGTATATAAAACTACATGAAACTATATAAAACTATATAGAACTATATAAAACTATATAAAACATTATAAAACAATATAAAACAAATAAAACTATATGAAACTATATAGAACTATATAAAACTATATAAAACTGTATATAACTATATAAAACAATATGAAACTATGTAAAACTATATAAAATTATATAAACTATATAAAACAAATAAAACTGTATAAAAGTATATAAAATTATATAAAACTATATAAAACAAATAAAACTCTATGAAACTATATAGAACTATATAAAACTATATACAACTATATAAAACTAATAAAACTATATAAAACTATATAATATTATATAAAGCTATATGAAACTATATAAAACTATATAGAACTATGTATAACTATATAAAATTACATAAACTATATAAAACAAATAAAGCTGTATGAAACTATATAAAACTATATAAAACTATGTAAAACTATATAAAATTATATAAAACTATATAAAACAAATAAAACTCTATGAAACTATATAGAACTATATAAAACTATATACAACTATATAAAACTAATAAAACTATATAAAACTATATAATATTATATAAAGCTATATGAAACTATATAAAACTATATAGAACTATGTATAACTATATAAAATTACATAAACTATATAAAACAAATAAAACTATATGAAACTATATAAAACTATATAAAACTATGTAAAACTATACAAAATTATATAAAACTATATAAAACAAATAAAACTCTATGAAACTATATAGAACTATCTAAAACTATATAAAACTATATAAAACTAATAAAATTAAATGAAACTATGTAAAACTATAAAAAACTATATAAAACTAATAAAATTATCTGAATCTATGTAAAACTATATAAAACTATATAAAACTATATAAAACTATTTAAAACAGTATAAAACTATATAAAACCATATGAAACTATATAAAACTATATAATACTATATAGAACAATATAGAATTATATAAAACTATATAAACTTTAGAGAACGATATAAAACTATATAAAACTATATAAAAGTATATAAAACTATAAAAAACTATACAAAACTATATAAAGGTATATAAAATTAATAGAACCGTATGAAACGGTATAGAACTACATGAAACTATATAAAACTATATAATACTATATAGAACAATATAGAATTATATAAAACTATATAAAACTTTAGAGAACGATATATAACTATATTAAACTATATAAAAGTATATAAAACTATAAAAAACTATACAAAACTATATAAAGGTATATAAAATTAATAGAACCGTATGAAACGGTATAGAACTATATGAAACTATATAACACTAATAAAACTGTATAAAACTATAGAAAACTATATAATACTATTTAAAACTATATGAAACTATATAAAACTATATAAAACTGCATAAAACTATATAAAACTATATAAAACAATATAATACTATATAAAACTATATAGAACAATATGAAACGATATAACACTAAGAAAAATGAATAAAACTATATAAAACTATATAAAAATATATAAAACTATATATAACTATATAAAACTAATAAAACGATACAAAACTATATAAGACTGTATAATACTATATGAAACTATATAAAACTATATAAAACTGCATAATACTATATAAAACTATATAAAACTATATAGAAAAATATAAAACTAATAAAACTATATAAAACTAAATAAAACTATATAATACTATATAAAACTATATGAAACTATATAAAACTATATAAGACTATATAAAACTATATAAAACTATATGAATCGATATAAACCTATATAAAACTATATGAATCTATACAAAACTATATAAAACTAATAAAACTATACGAAACTGTATAGAACTATATAAAACTATATAAAACTAATAAGACTCTATGAAACTATATGATAATATATAAAACTATATAAAACTATATAAAATTATACAGAACTATATAAAAGGATTTAAAACTGTATAAAACAGTATAAAACTATATATAACACTATATAAAACTAATAAGATGGAATTAAACTATATAATACTATATAAAACTATATAAAACCAATGAAACCAATGAAACCAATGAAACTATATAAAACTGTATAAAACTATATAAAACAAATAAAACTATATGAAACTAGTTAAAACTATATAAAACTACATAAAATTATATAGAACTGTATAAAAGCATTTAAAACTGTATAAAACTATATAAAACTATATAAAACAAATAAAACTATATAAAACTATACGAACCTATATAAAACTATATAAAACTGCATAAAACTATATAAATCTATATAAAACTATATGGAACAATATAAAACTAATAATCCTATATAATACTATATAATACTATATATAACTATATGAAACTATATCAAAGTATATAAAACTGCATAAATCCATTTATATAAATCTATATAAAATTATATGGAACAATATAAAACTAATAAAACTATATAAAACTATATAGAACAATATAAAACTAATAAATCTATATAACACTATATAAAACTATATAAAATTATATAAAACTATATAAAACTACATAAAACTATCAAAACTATTTAAAACTATATAATACTATATAAAACAATATGCAACTATATCAAACTATATAAAACTGCATAAATCCATTTATATAAATCTATATAAAACTATATGGAACAATATAAAAACTAATAAAACTATATAAAACAGTATAGAAACAATATAAAATTAATAAAACTATATAAAACGATATAAAAACTATATGCAGCTATATAAAAACAAATGAAACTATATAAAACTATATGAATCTATATAAAACTATATAAAACTATATAAAACTATATAAAACTATATAAAACTATATAATACTATATAAAAATATATCAAACTATATAAAACCATATGAAATTAAATAAAACTATATAAGACTATATAAAACTATATAAAGCTATATAAAACTATATAAAACTATATTAAAATATATAAAAACTATATGAATGTATATAAACCTATATAAAACTGTATAAAACTATATAAAACTTTACAGAAGTATATAAAACTATATAATACTAAATAAAATTATATAAAGCTATATAAAACTATATAAAAACTAATAAACCTTAATACAACTATAGAATACTATATAAAAACTATATAAAAATGTATAAAAAATATATAAAACTATGTAACACTGTATAAAACTATATAAAACAATATAAAACTATATCGAACAATATAAAACCATATAAAACTATAATAAGCTATATAAAACTATATAAAATTATATAAAACTATATGGAACTGTATAAAATTATATAAAACGATATAAAACTATATAAAACTGTATGAAAACTATGTAAAACTACATAAAACTATATAAACCTATATACAATAATATACAACTATATAAAACTATATAAAACTATATAAAACTAGATAAAACTATATAAAACTATATAAAACTATATAAAACTAGATAAAACTGTATAAAACTATATAAAACTATATAGAACTATATAAAACTATATAAAACTAGTAACACTATATAAAACTATAAAATACTATATAAAACTAATAAAACTATCCAAAACTATATAATACTATATAAAACTGTACGAAACCATATGAAACTAATAAAACTGCATAAAACTATATAAATCTATATAAAACTATATGGAACAATATAAAACTAATAATCCTATATAAAACTATATAATACTATATAAAAACTATATGAAACTATATGAAACTATATAAAACTGCATAAATCCATTTATATAAAATCTATATAAAAACTATATGGAACAATATAAAACTAATAAAACTATATAAAACTATATAGAACAATATAAAACTATATAAAACTATATAAAACTATATAAAACTATATAAAACTATATAAAACTATATAAAACTAATAAAACTATATGAAAGTATATAGATCTATATAAAACTATATAAAACTATATAAAACTATATAAAACTATTTAAAACTATATAAAACTATATAAAACTAATAAAACTATATGAAAGTATATAGATCTATATAAAACTATATACAACTATATAAAACGATATAAAACTATCTAAAACGAATAAAACTTTATAAAACTATATAATACTATTTAAAAACAATATGTAACTATATAAAACTGTATAAAACTGCATAAAACTATATAAAAGTATATAATACTATTTAAAACAATATGTAACTATATAAAACTGTATAAAACTGCATAAAACTATATAAAACTATATAAAAGTATATAAAACTGCACAAAACTATATGAAAACTATATAAAACTATATAGAAACAATATAAAACTACATAAAACTATATAAAACTATATAAAAACTATATAAAACTATATAAAACTATATAATGCTGTATAATACTATATCATACTATATAAAACTATATGAAACTATATAAAACTATATAAAACTATATAAAACTGCATCAAACTATAGAAATCTATATAAAACTATATAAAACTATATAAAACTGCATCAAACTATAGAAATCTATATAAAACTATATAAAACTATGTAAAACTAATAAAACTGTATGAAACTATATAGAACTATATAGAACAATATAAAACTATATAATACTATATGAAACTATATAGAACAATATAAAACTATATAAAACTATACACAGCTATATAAAACTATATAAAAACTAATAAAACTATATGAAACTATATAGAACTATATTAAACTATATAACACTAATAAAACTGTATAAAAACTATATAAAACTATATAAAACTATACAAGACTAATAAAACTATATGAAAACTATATAGAACTATATAAAACTATATAAAACTATATAATACTATTTAAAAACTATATGTAACTATATAAAACTATATAAAACTGCATAAAACTATATAAAACTATATAAAACTATATAAAACTATATAATACTATTTAAAACTATATGTAAGTATATAAAATTATATAAGACTGCATAAAACTATATAAAACTAATAAAACTATATAAAACTATATAATACTATATAATACTATATAATACTATATAAAACTATATCAAACTATATATAACTGTATGAAACTATATAGAACTATATAAAACTATATAAAACTATATACAACTATATAAAACAAATAAAACTATATAAAACTATATAAAACTATATAAAACTATATCAAAGGATATAAAACTATATAAAACTGCATAAAAACTGTATAAAACTATATAAAACTATATAAAAGTATATAAAACTATATAAAACTGCACAAAATTATATGAAATTAAATAAAACCATATAGAACAATATAAAACCATATAAAACTATATAAAAACTACATGAAATTATATAAAACTATATACAAACAATATAAAAATATATAAAACTATATAAAACTGCATAAAAACTGTATAAAACTATATAAAACTATATAAAAGTATATAAAACTATATAAAACTGCACAAAATTATATGAAATTAAATAAAACTATATAGAACAATATAAAACCATATAAAACTATATAAAACTACATGAAATTATATAAAACTATATACAACAATATAAAAATATATAAAACTATATAAAAGTAATAAAACTATATGAAAGTATATAGCACTATATAAAAACTATATAAAACTATATAAAACTATATAAAACTATATAAAAATATATAGAACAATATAAAACTATACGAAACTGCATAAAACTATATAAAGCTATATAAAACTAACAAAACTATATGAAAGTATATAAAGCTATATAAAACTATATAAAACTATATGAAACAAATAAAACTATATAAAACTATATAAAACTATATAAAACTATATAAAACTGTATAAAACAAATAAAACTATATAAAACTATATAAAACTATATAAAACTATATAATACTATATAAAACTATATAAAAACGAATAAAACTATACAAAACTATAATAATACTATTTAAAACTATATGTAAGTAATATAAAATTATATAAAACTGCATAAAACTATATAAAACTAATAAAACTATATAAAACTATATAATACTATATAATACCATATAAAACTATATGAAACTATATATAACTATATAAAAACTATATAAAATTATATAGAACTATATAAAAGTATTTTAAAACTGTATAAAAATATATAAAACTATATAAAACTGCATAAAACAATATAAAACTATATAAACCTGCACAATACTATATGAAAATATATAAAACTATATAGAACAATATAAAAACTATATAAAACTGTATAAAACTATCTAAAACAATATAAAACAATATAAAACTCTATAAAACTATATAAAACTATATAAAAACTATATAAAACTAATAAAACTATATAAAACTATATAATACTATATAAAACTAATAAAACTATATAAAACTATATAAAACTATATAAAACTATATAAAACGATATAAAAGTATATAAAACTATATAAAACTATATAAAACTATATAAAACTATATAAAACTACATAAAATTATATAGAACTATATAAAAGTATTAAAAACTGCATAAAACTATATTAAACTATATTAAAGTATATAAAACTATATTAAAACTAAATAAAACTATATAAAACTATATAAAACTATATAAAACTATGTAAAACTATACAAAACTATATAAAACTGCAAAAAAACTATATGACACTATATAAAACTATATAGAACAATATAAAAACTATATAAAACTATATAATACTAATAAAAACTGTATAAAACTACAAAATACCATATAAAACTATATAAAACTATATAAAACTATATAAAACTAATATAAACTATATGAAAGTATATAGAACTATATAAAAGTATATAAAAACTATATAAAACGATATAAAACTATATAAAACGAAAAAAACTATATAAAACTATATAATACTATTTAAAACTATATGTAACTATATAAAAAAACTATATAAAAACTATATAAAACTATATAAAAACTATATAAAACTAAGAAAACTATACAAAACTATATAAAAACGATATGAAACTATATAAAACTAATAAAACTATATAAAAACTATATAGAAGCATATTAAACTATATAAATTATATAAAATATATAAAACTATATAAAACTGTATAAAACTTTAAGAAACTATATAAAACTAAATAAAAGTATATAAAACTATATAACACTATATAAAACTATATAAGTCTATGTAAAAACTATATAACACTATATAAAACTGCACAAAACTATATAAAAACTATATAAAACTATATAAAACTATATAATACTATTTAAAACTATATGTAAGTATATAAAAATTATAAGACTGCATAAAACTATATAAAACTAATAAAAACTATATAAAACTATATAATACTATATAATACTATATAATACTATATAAAACTATATCAAACTATATAAAACTGTATGAAACTATATAGAACTATATAAAACTATATAAAACTATATACAACTATATAAAACAAATAAAACTATATAAAACTATATGAAACTATATAAAACTATATCAAAGGATATAAAACTATATAAAACTGCATAAAACTGTATAAAACTATATAAAACTATATAAAAGTATATAAAACTATATAAAACTGCACAAAATTATATGAAATTAAATAAAACTATATAGAACAATATAAAACCATATAAAAACTATATAAAACTACATGAAATTATATAAAACTATATACAACAATATAAAAAATATATAAAACTATATAAAAACTGCATAAAACTGTATAAAAACTATATAAAAACTATATAAAAGTATATAAAACTATATAAAAACTGCACAAAATTATATGAAATTAAATAAAACTATATAGAACAATATAAAACCATATAAAACTATATAAAACTACATGAAATTATATAAAACTATATACAACAATATAAAAATATATAAAAACTATATAAAAGTAATAAAACTATATGAAAGTATATAGCGCTATATAAAACTATATAAAACTATATAAAACTATATAAAACTATATAAAAAATATATAGAACAATATAAAACTATACGAAACTGCATAAAACTATATAAAGCTATATAAAACTAACAAAAACTATATGAAAGTATATAAAGCTATATAAAACTATATAAAACTATATGAAACAAATAAAAACTATATAAAACTATATAAAACTATATAAAACTATATAAAACTGTATAAAAACAAATAAAACTATATAAAACTATATAAAACTATATAAAACTATATAATACTATTTAAAACTATATGTAAGTATATAAAATTATATAAAACTGCATAAAACTATATAAAACCTAATAAAACTATATAAAACTATATAATACTATATAATACCATATAAAACTATATGAAACTATATATAACTATATAAAACTATATAAAATTATATAGAACTATATAAAAGTATTTAAAACTGTATAAAAAATATATAAAACTATATAAAACTGCATAAAACAATATAAAACTATATAAACCTGCACAATACTATATGAAAATATATAAAACTATATAGAACAATATAAAACTATATAAAAACTGTATAAAACTATCTAAAAACAATATAAAACAATATAAAAACTCTATAAAACTATATAAAACTATATAAAACTATATAAAACTAATAAAACTATATAAAACTATATAATACTATATAAAAACTAATAAAACTATATAAAACTATATAAAACTATATAAAACTATATAAAACGATATAAAAGTATATAAAACTATATAAAACAGATTAAACTATATAAACTATACAAAACTGCATAAAAACTATATGAAACTGTATAAAACTATATAAAGCTGCATGAAACTATATAAAAGTATATAAAAACTATATAGATCAATATAAAACTATATGAAACTATATAAAACTATATAGAACTATATAAAACTATATAAAAATATATAAAAACTATGAAAACTATACAAAACTATATAAAAACGATATAAAACTATATAAAACTATATAATACTATTAAAAACACTATGTAACTATATAAAACTGTATAAAACCGCATAAAAACTATATAAAACTATATAAAAGTATATAAAAACTGCACAAAACAATATGAAACTATATAAAACTATATAGAACAATATAAACCTACATAAAATTATATAAAACTATATAAAACTATATAAAACTATATAAAACTATATAAAACTATATAAAACTATATAAAAACTATATAAAAACTAATAAAACTATATGAAAGTATATAGATCTATATAAAAACTATATACAACTATATAAAACGATATAAAACTATATAAAACGAATAAAACTATATAAAACTATATAATGCTATTTAAAACAATATGTAACTATATAAATCTGTTTAAAACTGCATAAAACTATATAAAACTATATAAAAGTATATAATACTATATAATACCATATAAAACTATATGAAACTATATATAACTATATAAAACTATATAAAATTATATAGAACTATATAAAAGTATTTAAAACTGTATAAAAATATATAAAAACTATATAAAACTGCATAAAACAATATAAAACTATATAAACCTGCACAATACTATATGAAAATATATAAAACTATATAGAACAATATAAAACTATATAAAACTGTATAAAACTATCTAAAACAATATAAAAACAATATAAAACTCTATAAAACTATATAAAACTATATAAAAACTATATAATACTAATAAAAACTATATAAAACTATATAATACTATATAAAACTAATAAAACTATATAAAACTATATAAAACTATATAAAACTATATAAAACGATATAAAAGTATATAAAACTAATATAACTATACGAAAGTATAAGGGAACTATATAAAACAATATAAAACTATATAAAACGAATAAACCTATATAAAACTATATAATACTATTTAAAACAATATGTAACTATATAAAACTATATAAAACTGCATAAAACTATATAAAACTAAATACAAGTATATAAAATTGCACAAAACTATATGAAACTATATAAAACTATATAGAACAATATAAAACTATATAAAACTATATAAAACTATATAGAACTATATAAAACTATATAAAAATATATAAAACTAAGAAAACTATACAAAACTATATAAAACGATATAAACCTATATAAAACGAATAAAACTATATAAAACTATATAATACAATTTAAAACAATATGTAACTATATAAAACTGTATAAAACTGCATAAAACTATATAAAAACTATATAAAAGTATTTAAAACTGCACAAAAACTATATGAAACTATATAAAACTATATAGAACAATATAAACCTACATAAAATTATATAAAACTATATAAAAACTATATAAAAACTATATAAAACAATATAAAACGATATAAAACTATATAAAACTATATAGAACTATATAAAACTATATAAAACTATATAAAACTATATAAAACTAATAAAACTATTTGAAAGTATATAGATCTATATAAAAACTATATAAAACTATATAAGACTATATAAAACTATATAAAACTATATAAAAACTATATAAAACTGCACAAAAACTATATGAAACTATATAAAACTATATAGAATAATATTAAACTATATAAAACTATACAAAATTATATAAAACTAATAAAACTATATAAAACTATATAATACTATTTAAAACTATATGAAACTATATAAAACTATATAAAACTAATAAAACTGTATGAAAACTATATAGAACTATATAAAAATATATAAAACTATATACAACTATAGAAAACAAATAAAACTATATAAAACTATATAAGACTATATCAAAGATATAAAACTATATAAAACTGCATAAAACTGTATAAAACTATATAAAACTATATAAAAGTATATAACACTATATAAAACTGCACAAAATTATATGAAATTGCATAAAACTATATAGAACAATATAAAACTATATAAAACTACATGAAATTATATAAAACTATATACAACAATATAAAAATATATAAAACTATATAAAAGTAATAAAAACTATATGAAAGTATATAGAACTATATAAAACTATATAAAACTATATAAAAACTATATAAAACTATATAGAACAATATAAAAACTATACGAAAACTGCATAAAACTATATAAAGCTATATAAAACTATATAAAACAAATAAAACTATATAAAACTATATAAAACTATATAAAACTGCACAAAACTATATGAAACTATATAAAACTATATAGAATAATATTAAACTATATAAAACTATACAAAATTATATAAAACTAATAAAAACTATATAAAACTATATAATACTATTTAAAACTATATGAAACTATATAAAACTATATAAAACTAATAAAACTGTATGAAACTATATAGAACATACTATATAAAAATATATAAAACTATATACAACTATATAAAACAAATAAAACTATATAAAACTATATAAAACTATATCAAAGATATAAAACTATATAAAACTGCATAAAAACTGTATAAAACTATATAAAACTATATAAAAGTATATAACACTATATAAAACTGCACAAAATTATATGAAATTGCATAAAACTATATAGAACAATATAAAACTATATAAAACTACATGAAATTATATAAAACTATATACAACAATATAAAAATATATAAAACTATATAAAAGTAATAAAACTATATGAAAGTATATAGAACTATATAAAACTATATAAAACTATATAAAACTATATAAAACTATATAGAACAATATAAAACTATACGAAAACTGCATAAAACTATATAAAGCTATATAAAACTATATAAAACAAATAAAACTATATAAAACTATATAAAACTATATAAAACTATATAAAACAAATAAAAACTATATGAAAGTATATAGATCTATATAAAAACTATATACAACTATATAAAACGATATAAAAACTATATAAAACGAATAAAACTATATAAAACTATATAAAACAGATTAAACTATATAAAACTATACAAAACTGCATAAAACTATATGAAAACTGTATAAAACTATATAAAGCTGCATGAAACTATATAAAAGTATATAAAACTATATAGATCAATATAAAACTATATGAAACTATATAAAACTATATAGAAACTATATAAAACTATATAAAAAATATATAAAACTATGAAAACTATACAAAACTATATAAAACGATATAAAACAATATAAAACTATATATACTATTAAAAACACTATGTAACTATAGAAAACTGTATAAAAACCGCATAAAACTATATAAAACTATATAAAAAGTATATAAAACTGCACAAAACAATATGAAACTATATAAAACTATATAGAACAATATAAACCTACATAAAATTATATAAAACTATATAAAAACTATATAAAACTATATAAAACTATATAAAACTATATAAAACTATATAAAACTAATAAAACTATATGAAAGTATATAGATCTATATAAAACTATATACAACTATATAAAACGATATAAAACTATATAAAACGAATAAAACTATATAAAACTATATAATGCTATTTAAAACAATATGTAACTATATAAATCTGTTTTAAAACTGGATAAAACTATATAAAACTATATAAAAGTATATAATACTATTTAAAACAATAATGTAACTATATAAAACTGTATAAAACTGCATAAAACTATATAAAAACTATATAAAAGTATACAAAAACTGCACAAAAACTATATGAAACTATATAAAACTATATAAAAACTATATAAAACTAATAAAACTATATAAAACTATATAATGCTATATAATACTATATCATACTATATAAAACTATATGAAACTATAATATACTATATAAAAACTATATAAAACGAATAAAACTATATAAAACTATATAAAACAGATAAAACAATATAAAACTATATAAAACTATATAGAACTATATAAAAACTATATAAAAACTATATAAAGCTATATAAAACTATATAAAACTATATAAAACTATATAAAACTATATAAAACTATATAAAACTATATAAAACTATATAAAAACTAATAAAACTATATGAAAGTATATAGATCTATATAAAACTATATAAAACTATATAAAACTATATAAAACTATATAAAACTATTTAAAACTATATAAAAACTATATAAAACTAATAAAACTATATGAAAGTATATAGATCTATATAAAACTATATACAACTATATAAAACGATATAAAAACTATATAAAACGAATAAAACTTTATAAAACTATATAATACTATTTAAAACAATATGTAACTATATAAAACTGTATAAAAACTGCATAAAACTATAAATAGTATTATATACTTTTATATAGTTTTTTATGCAGTTTTTATACAGTTTTATATAGTTTACATATTGTTTTAAATAGTATTATATAGTTTTTATAAAGTTTTATTCGTTTTATATAGTTTTATATCGTTTTATATAGTTGTATATAGTTTTATATAGATCTATATACTTTCATATAGTTTTATTAGTTTTATATAGTTTTTATATAGTTTTTAAATAGTTTTTTATATAGTTTTATATAGTTTTATATAGTTTTTATATAGTTTTTATATAGATCTATATACTTTCATATAGTTTTTATTAGTTTTATATAGTTTTTATATAGTTTTATATAGTTTTATATAGTTTTTATATAGTTTTATATAGTTTTATATAGTTTTTATATAGCTTTATATAGTTTTATATAGTTTTTATATAGTTCTATATAGTTTTATATAGTTTTTATATTGGTTTTATCTGTTTTATATAGTTTTTATATAGTTTTTATTCGTTTTTATATAGTTTTATATAGTATATTATAGTTTCATATAGTTTTTATATAGTATGATATAGTATTATATAGCATTATATAGTTTTATATAGTTTTATTTATTAGTATATAGTTTTTATATAGTTTTATATAGTTTTCATATAGTTTTGTGCAGTTTTGTATACTTTTATATAGTTTTTATATAGTTTTATGCAGTTTTTTATACAGTTTTTATATAGTTACATATTGTTTTTAAATAGTATTATATACTTTTATATAGTTTTTATATAGTTTTATCCAGTTTTAAACAGATTTTATATAGTTACATATTGTTTTAAATAGCATTATATAGTTTTTATATAGTTTTTATTCGTTTTATATAGTTTTATATCGTTTTTATATAGTTGTATATAGTTTTATATAGATCTATATACTTTCATATAGTTTTATTAGTTTTATATAGTTTTATATAGTTTTATATAGTTTTTATATAGTTTTTTATATAGTTTTATATAGTTTTTATATAATTTTATGTAGGTTTATATTGTTCTATATAGTTTTATATAGTTTCATATTGTTTTTGTGCAGTTTTATATACTTTTATATAGTTTTATATAGTTTTTATGCGGTTTTTATACAGTTTTCTATAGTTACATAGTGTTTTTAATAGTATTATATAGTTTTATATTGTTTTATATCGTTTTATATAGTTTTGTATAGTTTTTCATAGTTTTATATATTTTTATATAGTTTTTATATAGTTCTATATAGTTTTATATAGTTTCATATAGTTTTATATTGATCTATATAGTTTTATATACTTTTATATAGTTTCATGCAGCTTTATATAGTTTTTATACAGTTTTCATATAGTTTTTATGCAGTTTTGTATAGTTTTTATATAGTTTAATCTGTTTTATATAGTTTTATATAGTTTTATTCGTTTTATATAGTTTTTATATCGTTTTTATATAGTTGTATATAGTTTTTATATAGATCTATATACTTTCATATAGTTTTTATTTGTTTTATATAGTTTTATATAGTTTTTATATAGTTTTTATATAGTTTTATTTGTTTTATATAGTTTTATATAGCTTTATATAGTTTTATGCAGTTTCGTATAGTTTTTATATTGTTTCTATATAGTTTTTATATAGTTTTTATATAGTTTTTATATAGTTTTATATAGTTCTATATACTTTCATATAGTTTTTATTACTTTTATATAGTT
Organism: Nomia melanderi; assembly: GCF_051020985.1. NCBI lineage: Eukaryota > Metazoa > Arthropoda > Insecta > Hymenoptera > Halictidae > Nomia > Nomia melanderi. The sequence continues at coordinate 9,855 of NW_027475547.1, read as the reverse complement.
TTATATATTTTTATATTGTTGTATATAGTTTTTATATAATTTCATGTAGTTTTATATAGTTTTATATTGTTCTATATAGTTTTTATGCAATTTCATATAATTTTGTGCAGTTTTTATATAGTGTTATATACTTTTATATAGTTTTATATAGTTTTTATACAGTTTTATGCAGTTTTATATAGTTTTATATCTTTGATATAGTTTTTATATAGTTTTATATAGTTTTTATTTGTTTTATATAGTTTGTATATAGTTTTTATATATTTTTATATAGTTTCTATATAGTTTCATACAGTTTTATTAGTTTTATATAGTTTTTATATAGTTTCATATAGTTTTTAAATAGTATTATATAGTTTTATATAGTTTTATTAGTTTTTATATAATTTTGTATAGTTTTTATATAGTTTAATATTATTCTATATAGTTTTTATATAGTTTCATATAGTTTTTGTGCAGTTTTTATATAGTTTTATATAGTTTTTATATAGTTTTATTTGTTTTATATAGTTTTTTTTATATAGCTTTATATAGTTTTATGCAGTTTCGTATAGTTTTATATTGTTCTATATAGTTTTTATATAGTTTTATATAGTTTTATATAGTTTTATATAGTTCTATATACTTTCATATAGTTTTATTACTTTTTATATAGTTTTTATATATTTTTATATTGTTGTATATAGTTTTATATAATTTCATGTAGTTTTATATAGTTTTATATTGTTCTATATAGTTTTATGCAATTTCATATAATTTTGTGCAGTTTTATATAGTGTTTATATACTTTTATATAGTTTTTATATAGTTTTATACAGTTTTATGCAGTTTTTATATAGTTTTTATATCTTGATATAGTCCTTATATAGTTTTATATAGTTTTATTTGTTTTCTATAGTTGTATATAGTTTTATATATTTTTATATAGTTCTATAGTTTCATACAGTTTTTATTAGTTTTATATAGTTTTTTATATAGTTTCATATAGTTTTTAAATAGTATTATATAGTTTTTATATAGTTTTATTAGTTTTATATAATTTTGTATAGTTTTATATAGTTTAATATTATTCTATATAGTTTTATATAGTTTCATATAGTTTTGTGCAGTTTTATATAGTTTTTATATAGTTTTTATATAGTTTTATATAGTCTTATATAGTTTTTATATAGTTTTATATAGATCTATATACTTTTCAAATAGTTTTATTAGTTTTTATATAGTTTTATATAGTTTTTATATAGTTTTAATATAGTTCTATATAGTTTTTATATAGTTTTATATCGTTTTTATATTGTTTTATATAGTTTTTATATAGTTTTTATATAGTTTTTATATAATTTTATGTAGGTTTATATTGTTCTATATAGTTTTTATATAGTTTCATATAGTTTTTGTGCAGTTTTTAATACTTTTTATATAGTTTTATATAGTTTTTATGCAGTTTTTATACAGTTTTATATAGTTACATATTGTTTTAAATTGTATTATATAGTTTTTATATAGTTTTATTCGTTTTATATAGGTTTATATCGTTTTATATAGTTTTGTATAGTTTTCTTAGTTTTATATATTTTTATATAGTTTTTATATAGTTTCTATATAGTTTTTTATATAGTTTTTATATAGTTTTATATTGTTTCTATATAGTTTTATATAGTTTCATATAGTTTTTGTGCAATTTTATATACTTGTATTTAGTTTTTATATAGTTTTTATGCAGTTTTATATAGTTTTTATATAGTTTACATATTGTTTTAAATAGTATTATATAGTTTTATATAGGTTTATTTCGTTTTATATAGTTTTATATTGTTTTTATATAGTTTCCTTATACTTTCGTATAGTTATATTAGTTTTATATACTTTTATATCGTTTTATATAGTTTTTATATAGTTTTATATAGTTTTATATAGTTTTTATTAGTTTTTATATAGTATTATATAGTTTTATATAGTTTTATTAGTATTATATAGTTTTTATATAGTTTTTATATAGTTTTATAGAGTTTTATATTGTTTTTATATTGTTTTAGATAGTTTTTATACAGTTTTATATAGTTTTATATTGTTCTATATAGTTTTATATATTTTCATATAGTATTGTGCAGGTTTATATAGTTTTTATATTGTTTTATGCAGTTTTATATAGTTTTTATATATTTTTATACAGTTTTAAATACTTTTATATAGTTCTATATAATTTTATATAGTTTTTATATAGTTATATATAGTTTCATATAGTTTTTATATGGTATTATATAGTATTATATACTTTTATATAGTTTTATATAGTTTTTATGCAGTTTTAAACAGATTTATATAGTTACATATTGTTTTAAATAGCAATTATATAGTTTTTATATAGTTTTTATTCGTTTTTATATAGTTTTTTATATCGTTTTATATAGTTGTATATAGTTTTATATAGATCTATATACTTTCATATAGTTTTTATTAGTTTTATATAGTTTTATATAGTTTTATATAGTTTTATATAGTTTTATATAGTTTTATATAGTTTTTATATAGTTTTATATAATTTTATGTAGGTTTATATTGTTCTATATAGTTTTTATATAGTTTCATATTGTTTTGTGCAGTTTTATATACTTTTATATAGTTTTATATAGTTTTTATGCGGTTTTATACAGTTTTTATATAGTTTACATAGTGTTTTTAATAGTATTATATAGTTTTATATAGTTTTTATATCGTTTTATATAGTTTTTGTATAGTTTTTCATAGTTTTTATATTTTTTATTAGTTTTATATAGTTTCTATATAGTTTTTATATAGTTTCATATAGTTTTTATATTGATCTATATAGTTTTATATACTTTTATATAGTTTTCATGCAGCTTTATATAGTTTTTATACAGTTTCATATAGTTTTTATGCAGTTTTGTATAGTTTATATAGTTTTAATCTGTTTTATATAGTTTTTATATACTTTTTATATCGTTTTATATAGTTTTATATAGTTTTATATAGTTTTTATATAGTTTTATTAGTTTTATATAGTATTATATAGTTTTATATAGTTTTTATTAGTTTTATATAGTTTTATATAGTTTTATATAGTTTTTTATAGAGTTTTTATATTGTTTTATATTGTTTTAGATAGTTTTATACAGTTTTATATAGTTTTATATTGTTCTATATAGTTTTTTATATATTTTCATATAGTATTGTGCAGGTTTATATAGTTTTATATTGTTTTATGCAGTTTTTATATAGTTTTATATATTTTTATACAGTTTTAAATACTTTTATATAGTTCTATATAATTTTATATAGTTTTATATAGTTATATATAGTTTTCATATAGTTTTTATATGGTATTATATAGTATTATATAGTTTTATATAGTTTTATTAGTTTTATATAGTTTTATGCAGTTTTTATATAATTTTATATACTTACATATAGTTTTTAAATAGTATTATATAGTTTTATATAGTTTTATATAGTTTTATATAGTTTTTATTTGTTTTATACAGTTTTTATATAGTTTTATATAGTTTTTATATAGTTTTATATAGTTTTTATTTGTTTCATATAGTTTTATATAGTTTTATATAGCTTTATATACTTTCATATAGTTTTTGTTAGTTTTATATAGCTTTATATAGTTTTTATGCAGTTTCGTATAGTTTTATATTGTTCTATATATTTTTATATAGTTTTATATAGTTTTTATATAGTTTTATATAGTTTTATATAGCGCTATATACTTTCATATAGTTTTATTACTTTTATATAGTTTTTATATATTTTTATATTGTTGTATATAGTTTTATATAATTTCATGTAGTTTTATATAGTTTTTATATGGTTTTATATTGTTCTATATAGTTTTATTTAATTTCATATAATTTTGTGCAGTTTTATATAGTTTTATATACTTTTATATAGTTTTATATAGTTTTATACAGTTTTATGCAGTTTTATATAGTTTTATATATTTTTATATTGTTGTATATAGTTTTATATAATTTCATGTAGTTTTTATATAGTTTTTATATGGTTTTATATTGTTTCTATATAGTTTTATTTAATTTCATATAATTTTGTGCAGTTTTATATAGTTTTTATATACTTTTTATATAGTTTTTATATAGTTTATACAGTTTTATGCAGTTTTATATAGTTTTTATATCCTTTGATATAGTTTTATATAGTTTCATATAGTTTTTATATAGTTTTATTTGTTTTATATAGTTGTATATAGTTTTATATAGTTTTTATATAGTTCTATATAGTTTCATACAGTTTTATATAGTTTGATATAGTTTTATATAGTATTATATAGTATTATATAGTATTATATAGTTTTATATAGTTTTATTAGTTTTATATAGTTTTTATGCAGTCCCTTATATATTTTTATATACTTACATATAGTTTTAAATAGTATTATATAGTTTTATATAGTTTTATATAGTTTTATATAGTTTTTGTGCAGTTTTATATAGTGTTATATAGTTTTACATAGACTTATATAGTTTTTATATAGTGTTATATAGTTTTTATATACTTTTATTTAGTTTTATATAGTTTCTTAAAGTTTTATACAGTTTTATATAGTTTTATATAATTTTTATATAATTTTATATAGTTTAATATGCTTCTATATAGTTTTATATAGTTTTATTAGTTTTATATAGTTTCATATCGTTTTTATATAGTTTTGTATAGTTTTCTTAGTTTTATATAGTTTTATATAGTTTTATATAGTTTTATATAGTTTTTATATAGTTACATATAGTTTTAAATAGTATTATATAGTTTTATATAGTTTTTTTCGTTTTATATAGTTTTATATCGTTTTATATAGTTTTATATACTTTTATATAGTTCTATATACTTTCATATAGTTATATTAGTTTTATATAGTTTTTATATAGTTTTTATATAGTTTTATATGGTATTTTGTAGTTTTATACAGTTTTATTAGTATTATATAGTTTTATATAGTTTTTATATTGTTCTATATAGTTTTATATAGTGTCATATAGTTTTTTGCAGTTTTATATAGTTTTTGTATAGTTTTACATAGTTTTTATATAGTTTTTATATAGTTTTATATAGTTTTATTTAGTTTTATATAGTTTTATATACTTTAATATAGTTTAATATAGTTTTATGCAGTTTTTAATACTTTTATATAGTTCTATATAATTTTTATGTAGTTTTATATAGTTTTATATAGTTTTTATATAGTTTTATATAGTTTTATATACTTTTATATCGTTTTATATAGTTTTTATATAGTTTTTATATAGTTTTATATAGTTTTTATTAGTTTTATATAGTATTATATAGTTTTATATAGTTTTATTAGTTTTATATAGTTTTTATATAGTTTTATATAGTTTTATAGAGTTTTATATTGTTTTTATATTGTTTTTAGATAGTTTTATACAGTTTTTATATAGTTTTATATTGTTCTATATAGTTTTATATATTTTTCATATAGTATTGTGCAGGTTTATATAGTTTTATATTGTTTTTATGCAGTTTTATATAGTTTTATATATTTTTATACAGTTTTAAATACTTTTATATAGTTCTATATAATTTTATATAGTTTTTATATAGTTATATATAGTTTTCATATAGTTTTATATGGTATTATATAGTATTATATAGTTTTATATAGTTTTTATTAGTTTTATATAGTTTTATGCAGTTTTATATAATTTTATATACTTACATATAGTTTTTAAATAGTATTATATAGTTTTTGTATAGTTTTTATTCGTTTTATATAGTTTTATATAGTATTATATAGTTTTATATAGTTTTTATATAGTTTTATATAGTTTTATTTGTTTTATACAGTTTTATATAGTTTTATATAGTTTTTATATAGTTTTTATATAGTTTTATTTGTTTTCATATAGTTTTATATAGTTTTATATAGCTTTATATACTTTCATATAGTTTTGTTAGTTTTTTATATAGCTTTATATAGTTTTATGCAGTTTCGTATAGTTTTTATATTGTTCTATATATTTTTATATAGTTTTTATATAGTTTTTATATAGTTTTTATATAGTTTTATATAGTGCTATATACTTTCATATAGTTTTTATTACTTTTATATAGTTTTTATATATTTTTTATATTGTTGTATATAGTTTTTTATATAATTTCATGTAGTTTTATATAGTTTTTATATGGTTTTATATTGTTCTATATAGTTTTTATTTAATTTCATATAATTTTGTGCAGTTTTATATAGTTTTATATACTTTTTATATAGTTTTATATAGTTTTTATACAGTTTTTATGCAGTTTTATATAGTTTTTATATATTTTTATATTGTTGTATATAGTTTTATATAATTTCATGTAGTTTTATATAGTTTTATATGGTTTTTATATTGTTCTATATGGTTTTATTTAATTTCATATAATTTTGTGCAGTTTTATATAGTTTTTATATACTTTTTATATAGTTTTATATAGTTTTTATACAGTTTTATGCAGTTTTTATATAGTTTTATATCCTTTGATATAGTTTTTATATAGTTTTTATATAGTTTTTATATAGTTTTATTTGTTTTATATAGTTGTATATAGTTTTTATATAGTTTTTATATAGTTCTATATAGTTTTCATACAGGTTATATATAGTTTGATATAGTTTTATATAGTATTATATAGTATTATATAGTATTATATAGTTTTTATATAGTTTTTATTAGTTTTATATAGTTTTATGCAGTCTTATATAATTTTATATACTTACATATAGTTTTAAATAGTATTATATAGTTTTATATAGTTTTTATATAGTTTTATATAGTTTTTATGCAGTTTTTATATAGTTTTATATAGTTTACATATAGTTTTAAATAGTATTATATAGTTTTTATATAGTTTTATATAGTTCTATATAGTTTCATATAGTTTTATTAGTCCTTGTATAGTTTTATATAGTTTTTATATAGTTTTTATACAGTTTTATTAGTGTTATATAGTTTTAATATAGTTCTATATAGTTTCATATAGTTTTATTAGTTTTATATAGTTTTTATATAGCTGTGTATAGTTTTTATATAGTTTTATATTGTTCTATATAGTTTTCATATAGTATTATATAGTTTTTATATTGTTTCTATATAGTTCTATATAGTTTCATACAGTTTTATTAGTTTTTACATAGTTTTATATAGTTTTATATAGATTTTCTATAGTTTGATGCAGTTTTATATAGTTTTTATATAGTTTTATATAGATTTTCTATAGGTTTGATGCAGTTTTATATAGTTTTATATAGTTTTTTATATATAGTTTTCATATAGTTTTATATAGTATGATATAGTATTATACAGCATTATATAGTTTTATATAGTTTTTATATAGTTTTATATAGTTTTTATATAGTTTTTATGTAGTTTTATATTGTTTCTATATAGTTTTATATAGTTTCATATAGTTTTTTGTGCAGTTTTATATACTTTTATATAGTTTTATATAGTTTTATGCAGTTTTATACAGTTTTATATAGTTACATATTGTTTTAAATAGTATTATATACTTTTATATAGTTTTTATGCAGTTTTTATACAGTTTTTATATAGTTTACATATTGTTTTTAAATAGTATTATATAGTTTTTATAAAGTTTTATTCGTTTTTAGATAGTTTTATATCGTTTTATATAGTTGTATATAGTTTTATATAGATCTATATACTTTCATATAGTTTTATTAGTTTTATATAGTTTTATATAGTTTTTAAATAGTTTTATATAGTTTTATATAGTTTTTATATAGTTTTATATAGATCTATATACTTTCATATAGTTTTATTAGTTTTTATATAGTTTTATATAGTTTTATATAGTTTTATATAGTTTTATATAGTTTTATATAGTTTTTATATTGTTCTATATAGTTTTATATAGTTTTTTTAGTTTTATATTGTTCCATATAGTTTTATATAGATTTATATAAATGGATTTATGCAGTTTTTATATAGTTTCATATAGTTTCATATAGTTTATATAGTATTATATAGTTTTATATAGGATTATTAGTTTTATATTGTTCCATATAGTTTTATATAGATTTATATAGTTTTATGCAGTTTTATTAGTTTCATATGGTTTTCGTACAGTTTTTATATAGTATTATATAGTTTTTGGATAGTTTTATTAGTTTTATATAGTATTTTATAGTTTTATATAGTGTTACTAGTTTTTATATAGTTTTTATATAGTTCTATATAGTTTTATATAGTTTTATACAGTTTTTATCTAGTTTTATATAGTTTTATATAGTTTTATATAGTTTTTATCTAGTTTTATATAGTTTTATATAGTTTTATATAGTTGTATATTATTGTATATAGGTTTATATAGTTTTATGTAGTTTTACATAGTTTCATACAGTTTTATATAGTTTTTATATCGTTTTATATAATTTTATACAGTTCCATATAGTTTTTATATAATTTTATATAGTTTTATATAGCTTATTATAGTTTTTATATGGTTTTTATATTGTTCGATATAGTTTTTATATTGTTTTATATAGTTTTTATACAGTGTTACATAGTTTTATATATTTTTATACATTTTTTATATAGTTTTATATAGTATTCTATAGTTGTATTAAGGTTTATTAGTTTTATATAGTTTTTATATAGCTTTATATAATTTTATTTAGTATTATATAGTTTTATATACTTCTGTAAAGTTTTATATAGTTTTATACAGTTTTATATAGGTTTTATATACATTCATATAGTTTTATATATTTTTAATATAGTTTTTATATAGTTTTTATATAGCTTTATATAGTTTTTTATATAGTCCTTATATAGTTTTATTTAATTTCATATGGTTTTATATAGTTTGATATATTTTTATATAGTATTATATAGTTTTATATAGTTTTTATATAGTTTTATATAGTTTTATATAGTTTTTATATAGATTCATATAGTTTTTATATAGTTTCATTTGTTTTATATAGCTGCATATAGTTTTATATCGTTTTATATAGTTTTATTAATTTTATATTGTTCTATACTGTTTTTATATAGTTTTTATTAGTTTTTATATTGTTCCATATAGTTTTTATATAGATTTATATAAATGGATTTATGCAGTTTTTATATAGTTTGATATAGTTTGCATATTGTTTTTATATAGTATTATATAGTTTTAAATAGTTTTGATAGTTTTATGTAGTTTTATATAGTTTTTATATAATTTTATATAGTTTTATATAGTGTTATATAGATTTATTAGTTTTATATTGTTCTATATAGTTTTATATAGTTTTATTAGTTTTATATTGTTCCATATAATTTTATATAGATTTATATAAATGGATTTATTGCAGTTTTATATACTTTGATATAGTTTTCATATAGTTATATATAGTATTATATAGTATTATATAGGATTATTAGTTTTTATATTGGTTCCATATAGTTTTATATAGATTTATATAGTTTTTATGCAGTTTTATATAGTTTTATATAGGTTCGTATAGTTTTATATAGTTTTATTTTGTTTTATATAGTTTTTATATAGTTTTATACAGTTTTTAAATGCTTTTATACAGTTCTATATAATTTTATGTAGTTTTTATAGTTTTAACTAGTTTCATATAGTTTTTATTTGTTTTATATAGTTTTATACAGTTTTATATAGTTTTCATTGGTTTTCATTGGTTTCATTGGTTTTATATAGTTTTTATATAGTATTATATAGTTTAATTCCATCTTATTAGTTTTATATAGTGTTATATATAGTTTTTATACTGTTTTATACAGTTTTAAATCCTTTTATATAGTTCTGTATAATTTTATATAGTTTTATATAGTTTTT
>NW_027475546.1:0-40939 GCF_051020985.1 Nomia melanderi | reverse complement strand
ACTATATTAACCTATGTAAAACGATATAAAACTATATAAAACTATATAAAACTATATAAATCTATATAAAACTGTATAAAACTATATAAAACTATATAAAACTATGCAAAACTATATAAAGCTAGTAACACTATATAAAACTATATAAAACTATTTAATACTATATAGAACTACATAAATCTATATAAAACTATGCGAAACTATATAAAACTATGTAAAGCTAATAAAACTATATGAAAATATACAAAACTATACAAAACTATATAAAACTGTATAAAACTATGTAAACCTAGTAAAACTATATGAAAATATACAAAACTATACAAAACTATATAAAATTGTATAAAACTATGTAAAACTAATATAACTATATAAAACTATACAAAACTAAGAAAAACTGTATAAAACTACATAAATCTACATAAAAACAAGGAAAACTATATATAACTATACAAAACTATATAAAACTATACGAAACTCATAAAACCGTATAAAACTATATAAAACTATATAACTATATAAAACTATATGAAACTATATAAACCTATATAAAACTATATAAAAGTATATGAAACTATATATAACAATATAAAATTTTATAAACCTAGTAAAACTATATAAAACTGTGTAAAACATCACAAATCAATATAAAAGTATATGAAACTATATAAAACTATATAAAACTATGTAGAACGATATAAAATTATATAAAACTAAGTAAGGCTATGTAAAACTATATAAAACTATATAAAACTATATAAAACAATATAAAACTATATAAAACTATATAAAACTATGTAAAACTATATAATACTATACAAAACTATGTAAAACATTATAAACCTATTAAAACTATGTTAAACTATATCAAACTACATAAAACAATATAAATATATGTAAAACTATATAAAATCATATAATACTAAACAAAACTATATAAAATTGAATGGAACTATATAAAACTATATAAAAATAACAAAACTATATAGAACCTTATAAAACTATATGAAACTATATAAAACTATATAGTACTATATAAAACTATATAAAACTATATAAAAATATATAAAACTATTTAAAACTATATAAAACTATATAAATATATATTAAAGTATGTAAAACTAATAAAACTATACAAAACTATATAAAACTATATAATACTATACAAAACTATGTAAACCTATATAAAACTATATGAATCAACATAAAAACAAGGAAAACTGTATAAAATTATATGAAACTATATAAAACTATATAAAACTATATAAAACTATATGAAACTATATAAAACAATATAAAATTACATAAAACTATACAAAACTGTATAAAACTATATAAAACTATATGAAACTACATAAAACTATACAAAACTATATAAAATTGTATACAACTATGTAAACCTAATAAAACTATATAAAACTATACAAAACTAAGAAGAACTGTATAAAACTACATAAATCTACATAAAAACAAGGAAAACTATATATACGTATACAAAACTATATAAAACTATACGAAACTAATAAAACCATATAAAACTTTTTAAAACTATATAACTATATAAAACTATATGAAACTGTATAAAACTATATAAAACTATATAAAAGTATATGAAACTATATATAACAATATAAAATTATATAAACCTAGTAAAACTATTTAAACTGTGTAAAACATCACAAATCAATATAAAACTATATGAAACTATATAAAACTGTATAAAACTATGTAGAACGATATAAAACTATATCAAACTATATTAAACTATACGAAACTAATAAAACTATATAAAACTATATAAAACTATATGAAACAAATAAAACTATATGAAACTAATAAAACTATATAAAACTAACAAAACTATATAAAATCTTATAGAACTGGTTAAAACTATATAAAGCTATATAAAACTATTTAAATTTGTGTAAAACTAATAAAACTATATAAAACTATATAAAACTATATAAAACTATATAAAACTATATAAAACTATATGAAACTAATAAAACTATATAAAACTATATAAAACTATATAAAACTATGTAAAGCTAATAAAACTATATGAAACTATACAAAACTATACAAAACTATACAAAACTATAATAAACTATACAAAACAATATAAATCCAAGGAAAACTATATAAAATTATATAAGACTATACAAAACTATATGAAACTGATAAGACTATATAAAACTATATAAAACTATATAAAACTATATAAAACTATATAAAACAATATAAAGATATATAAAACTATATAAATATATATTAAAGTATGTAAAACTATATAAAACTATATAAAACTATATGAAACTAATAAAACCATATAAAACTATATAAAACTATATGAAACTATACAAAACTATGTTAAACTATGCAAAACTATATAAATCTATATAAAACTATGTAAAACTATACAAATCTATTAAAACTATGTTAAACTATATTAGACTACATAAAACAATATCAATCTGTATAAAACTATTTAAACCATATAATACTAAATAAAACCATATAAATCTACATAAAACAGTATAAAATTATATAAAACTATGTAAAACTAATAAAACTGTGTAAAACAATATAAAACTATGTAAACCTATATAGAACTATATAAATCTACATAAAACCAAGGAAAACTATATAAAATTATATAAAACTGTATAAAACTATATAAAACTATTTAAAACTATATAAAACTATATAAAACTATATAAAACTATATAAAACTATATGAAACTATATAAAACAATATAAAATTACATAAAACTATATAAAACTGTATAAAACTATATAAAACTATATGAAACTATATAAAACAATATAAAATTATATAAACCTAGTAAAACTATATAAATCTGTGTAAAAGAACACAAATCAATATAAAACTACATAAAACTATATATAACTATATAAAACTATATAAAACTATATAAAACTATATAAAACTATGTAAAGGTAATAAAACTATATGAAACTATACAAAACTATACAAAACTATACAAAACTATATAAAACTATATAAAACAATATAAAACTATATAAAACTATATTAAACTATATGAAACTAATAAAACTATATAAAACTATATAAAACTATATAAAACTATATAAAACTATATAAAACTATATAAAACTATATAAAACTATATAAAACTATATAAAACTATATAAAACTATATGCAACTATATAAATCCATATAAAACTATGTAAAACTATATAAAACTATGTAAAGCTAATAAAACTATATGTAACTATACAAAACTACATAAAACTGTATAAAACTATATAAAACTATATAAAACTATATAAAACTATGTAAAACTATACAAAACTAAGAAAAACTATATAAAACTATATAAATCTACATAAAAATTCGGAAAACTATATATAACTATACCAAACTATATAAGACTATGTAAAACTATGTAAAACTATATAAAATTAACAAAACTATATAAAACCTTATAAAACTATATAAAACTATATAAAACCTTATAAAACTATATAAAACTATATAAAACTATATAAAACTATATAAAACTATATGAAACTACATAAAATTATATAAAAATATATATGACTAAGTAAAACTATATAAAACTATGTAAGGCTAATAAAACTATATGTAACTATACAAAACTATACAAAACTATATAAAACTGTATAAAACTATATAAATCTATATAAAACTATGTAAAACTATATAAAACTATATAAAAATATATAAGACTATGTAAAACTGTATAAATATATATTAAACTATGTAAAACTATATAAAACTATATAAATCTATATAAAACTGTATAAAACTATATAAATCTATATAAAACTATGTAAAACTATATAAAACTATGTAAAGGTAATAAAACTATATGAAACTATACAAAACTATACAAAACTATATAAAACTATATAAAACTATATAAAACTATATAAAACTATATAAAACTATATAAAACTATATAAAACTATGTAAAACTATGTAAAACTATATAAAACTATGTAAGGCTAATAAAACTATATGTAACTGTACAAAACTATACAAAACTGTATAAAACTGTATAAAACTATATAAATCTATATAAAACTATGTAAAACTATATAAAACTATATAAAAATATATAAGACTATGTAATACTATATAAAACTACATAAAACTATACAAAACTATATAATACTATATCAAGCTATATAAAACTATATAAAACTAAATGAACCTATATAAAACTATGTGAAACTATATAAAACTATATAAAACTAACCAAACTATATAAAATCTTATAAAACTGGGTAAAACTATATAAAGCTATATAAAACTATTTACAAATGTGAAAACTAATAAAACTATATAAAACTATTTAAAACTATATAAAACTATACAAAACTATATGAAACTATAAAAAACTATATATAATTATATAAAACTATATAAATCTATATAAAACTATGTAATACTATACAAAACTAAGAAAAACTATATAAAACTATATAAAACTATATAAAACTATATAAAACGATATGAAACTAGTAAAACTATATAAAACTATATATAATTATATAAAACTATATAAATCTATATAAAACTATGTAATACTATACAAAACTAAGAAAAACTATATAAAACTATATAAATCTACATAAAAACAAGGAAAACTATATATAACTATACAAAACTGTATAAAACTATATAAAACTATGTAAAACTATATAAAATTTAGAACTATATAAAATTATATATAACTATATAAAACTATGTAAAACTATATAAAACTGTATAAAACTATATAAAACTGTGTAAACCTAATAAAACTATATGAAACTATACAAAACTATGTAAAACTATAGAAAACTATACAAAACTAATAAATCTATATAAAACTATATAAAACTATATAAAACTACATAAAACTATATAAAAATATATAAGACTATGTAAGACTATATAAAACAACATAAAACTATGTGAAACTATATAAAACTATATAAAACTAACAAAACTATATAAAATCTTATAAAACTGGGTAAAACTATATAAAGCTATATAAAACTATTTAAAAATGTGTAAAACTATATAAAACTAACAAAACTATATAAATCTAGATAAAACTATATAAAAATATATAAAACTAAATAAAACTAATAGAAATATATAAAACTAATTAAAACCGTATTAAATAACACAAAACTGTATAAAACTGTATTAAACTAATAGAAATATGTAAAACTAATTGAAACTGTATAAAATAATACAAAACTGTTTTAAAATTAACAGAACTATATAAAACCTTGTAAAACTACACAAAAGTTCATAATAATATATATAACTGCATAACACAATGTAAGAGGTGAAATACAATAAAAGAGAATACAAAACAATGTAAAACCGCGTAAAACTACATAATGCTATAGAAACATGTATAATACTACATAAAACTGTATAAAATAATATAGAACTGTAATATACTATACAATACTGTATAAAACTGTATAAAATTATAGAAAACTCGCATAACACGGATCCAGATAGCCTCCCGGGCCTTACGGCTAATATGAACGCGTACTAGCATAAACCAAATCCAGATCGCTTATCGGCCTTATGGCAAAGATCGAAGTTTACGTGCATAACACTCATCCGGATCGCTTCTCGGCGTTATGGCTAAGATCAAAGAGTACTTGAATAACCCAAATCCAGATCACTACTCGGCCTTGTGGCTAAGATCAAAATGTACGCGAATAAACCAAACACAGATCGCTTCTCGGCCTTATGCTTAATATCAAAGTGTACACGAATAAACCAAATCCAGATCGCTTCTCTTCCTTATGTCTAAGATCAGAGAGTACTCGCATAACACACATCCAGTTCGCTTTTCGGCCTTATGGCTAAGATCACAGTGCACTCGCATAACACACATCCGTGTCGCTTCCCGGCCTTATGGCTAACATCAAAGTGTACTCGAATAACACAAATCCAGATCGCTTGTCGGCTTTATGGCTAAAATCAAAGTGTACTCGCATAACACACATCCAGATCGCATCTGGGGCTTATGGCTAACAACGGATTGTACTCGCATAACCCAAATCCAGATCGCTTCTCGTCCTTATGGCTAACATCAAAGTGTAATCGCATAACACACATGCTGAACGTTTCTCGGCCTTATGGCTAAGATAGAAGTGTACACGAATAACCCAAATCCAGATCGCTGCTCTGCCGTGTGGCTAAGAGCAAAGTGTACTCGCATAACACAAATCCATATCGTTATTCGGCCTTATGGCTAAGGTCATGGTGTACACGCATAACACAAATCAAGATCGCAGCTGTGCTGTATGGCTAAGATCAGATTGTGCTCGCATAACACACATCCAGAACGCTTCTCTGCCTTAAGGCAAAGATCATTGTGTACTTGCATAACACACATCCAGATCGCTACTAGGCCTTATGGATAAGATCAAAGAGTACTACCATAACAGTCATCCAGAACGCTTCTCGGCCTTATGCCTAAGATAAATGTGTGATCGAATAACCCAAATAAAGATGGCTTCTCGGCCTTATGGCTAAGATCAAAGTGTACTCGCATAACAAACATCCAGTTCGCTTCTCGTCCTTATGGCTAAGATAAAAGTGTACTCGAACAACCCAAATCCTGATCGCTTCTCACGCTTATGGCTAAGATCAAAGTGTGCTCGCATAACACATATCCAGATCGCTTCGCGGCCATATGGCTAAGATCAAAGTGTACTCGTATAAGACACAACCAGATCGCTTCTCTTCCTTATCGCTAATATCAAAGTGTACTTTCATAACACACATATAGAACGCTTCTCGGCCTTATGGCTAAGAACAAGGTGATCCCGAATAACCCAAATCCAGATCGCTGCTCGTCCGTATGTCTAAGCTCAAAGAGTACACGTACAACACACATACAGGTTGCTTCTCTGCCTTATGGCTATGATCAAAGTGTACTGGCATGGCACACTTCCAGATCGCTTCTCGGCCTTATGGCTAAGATCAAAGTGTACTCGAATAAACCACATCCAGATCGCTTCTCGGCCTTGTGGCTACGATCAAAGTGTACTCGCATAACAAACATCCAGATCGCTTCTCGGCCTCATGGCTAAGTTCAGAGTGTACTCGCATAACACACATACTGTTCGCTTCTCGGCCTTATGGCTAAGATCAAAGTGTACTCGAATGCACCAAATCCAGATCGCTTCTCGGCCTTATGCCTAAGCTCAAAGTGTACCCGTACAACACACATACAGGTTGCTTCTCGGCCTTATGGCTAATATCAAAGTGTACTCGGATAAACCTCATCCAGATCGCTTCTCGGCCTTGTGGCTACGATCAAAGTGTACTCGCATAACAAACATCCAGATCGCTTCTCGGCCTCATGGCTAAGATCAGAGTGTACTCGCATAACACACATCCTGATCGCTTCTCGGCGTTATGGCTAAGATCAAAGTGTACTCGCATTACCCAAATCCAGATCACTTCTCGGCCGTACGGATATGGTCAAAGGGTACCCGCATAACACAGATCCAGATCGAGTCACGGCAATATGGATAAGATCAAAGTGTACTCGACTAACCCAAACCAGATGGCTTCACGGCCTTATGGCTGAGATCAAAGTGGACTCGGCTAACCCAAATCAAGAACGCATCGCGGCCTTTTGGGAAAGATCAAAGTGTACTCGCATAACACACATCGGGATCGCTGCACGGCCTTCCGGCTAAGATTAAAGGGTACTCGAATAACGCTAATCCAGATCTCTTCACGGCCATATGGCTGAGATCAAAGTGTACTCGGCTATCCCAAACCCATATCGCTTCTCGGCCTTATGGCTAAGATCAAAGTGTACTCGCATAACACACATCCAGATAGCTCCTCCGCCTGATGGCTAAGGTCAAGGAGTAATCGCATAACACATATCCAGGTCGCTTCTCGGCCTTATAGCTAAGATCAAAGTGTACTCGAATCACGCAAATCCAGATCGCTCCTCGGCCTTATGGATAAGATCAAAGTGTACTCGAACAACACAAATCCAGATCGCTCCTCGTCCACAGGGCAAAGATCAAAGTGTACTCGCATAAACCAAATCCAAATCGCTTCTCGGCCCTATGACTAAGATCCAAGTGTACTCGCATAACACACATGCTGATCGCTTCTCGGCCTTAGGGCTAAGATCAAAGTGTGATCGCATAACAATCATCCAGCTCGCTTCTCGGCTTTACGGCTACGATCAAAGTGTACTCGCATAACACACATCCACATCGCTTCTCGGCCTTGTGGCTAAGATCAAAGGGTACTCGAATAACACACATCCAGATCGACTCTCGGCCCTATTTACAAGATCAAACTGTATTAGCATAACACATCCAGATCGCTTCGCGGCCTTATGGATGAGATCAAACTGAACTCGCATAACACACATCCAGACCGCTTCTCGGCCTTACGGCTAAGATCAAAGTCTATTCGCATAACACACATCCAGATCGCCTCTTGGCGTTATGGACAAGATCAAGGTGTACCCGAATAACCCAAATCCAGATCTCATCTCGGCCTTATGGCTAAGATCAAAGTGTGCTCGCATAACACACATCCATATCGCTTCACGGCCTTATGGCTAAGATCAAAGTGTACGCGAATAACCCAAATCCAGAACGCTTCTCGGCCTCATGGCTAAGATCAAAGTGTACTCGCATAACACACATCCAGATCGGTTCTCGGCCTTATGGGTAAGATCAAAGTGTACTCGAATAACCCGAATCCAGATCGCTTCTCGGC
The DNA here is from genome assembly GCF_051020985.1 of Nomia melanderi. Taxonomy (NCBI): domain Eukaryota; kingdom Metazoa; phylum Arthropoda; class Insecta; order Hymenoptera; family Halictidae; genus Nomia; species Nomia melanderi. The sequence goes on along the minus strand of NW_027475546.1, from coordinate 32,150 downwards.
CTTATGGCTAAGATCAAAGTGTATTCGAATAACCCAAATCCAGATCGCTTCTCGTCCTTATGGCTAAGATGAAAGTTTACTCACATAACCCAAATTCAGATCGCTTCTCGGCAGTATGGATAAGATCAAAGTGTTCTCGCATAACACACATCCAGATCTCTTCTCGGCCTTATGGATAAGATCAAAGTGTACTCGAATAACCCAAATACTGATCGCTTCTCGGTCTTATGGCTAAGATCAAACTGTACTGGCATAACACACATCCATATTGCTTCTCGACCTTATGGCTAAGATCAAGGAGTATTCGCATAACACACATCCAGATCGCTTCTCGACCGTATGGCTAAGATCAAAGTGTACTCGCATATCCCAAATCCAGATCGCTTCTCGGTCTTATATCTAAGATCATAGTGTATTCGAATAAGCCAAATCCAGATCCCCACACGGCCGTATGACTAAGATCAATGTACACACACCTTATCCAAAACCAGATAGTTTCTCGGCCTTATGGCTAAGATCAATGTGTAATCGCATAACACACATCCAGATTGCTTCTCGGCCTTATGGATAAAGTGAAAGTGTACTCGCATGACACACATCCAGAACGCTTCTCTGCTTTATGGCTAAGATCAAAGTGTCCTCCCATAAGGCACATCCAGATCGGTTCTCAGCGTTATGCATAAGATCAAAGTGAACTCGCACAACACATATCCAGATCGCTTCTCGGCCTTATGCCTAATATCAACGTGTACTCCCATGACACACATCCAGATCGGTTCTCGGCCTCATGGCTAAGATCAAAGTGTCCTCCCATAAGGCACATCCAGATCGGTTCTCAGCGTTATGCATAAGATCAAAGTGAACTCGCACAACACATATCCAGATCGCTTCTCGGCCTTATGCCTAATATCAACGTGTACTCCCATGACACACATCCAGATCGGTTCTCGGCCTTATGGCTAAGATCAAAGTGTACTCGAATAACTCAAATCCAGATCGCTACTCGGCCTTATGGCAAAGATCAATGTGTACACGAATAACCGAGATCCATATCGCTTCTCGGCCTTATGGCTAAGATCAAAGTGTACTGGAGTAACCCATATGCTGATCTCCTCTCGGGCTTATGGCAAAGCATAACCATAAGGCCGAGAAGGGAGATGGATCTGGGTTATTCGAGTACACTTTGATCTTAGCCATATGGCGGAGAAGCCACCTGGATATGTGTTATGCCAGTACACTATGAACTTAGCCGTAAGGCCGAGAAGCGATCTGGATGTGTGTTATACGAGTACACTTTGAGCTTAGCCATAAGGCCGAGAAGCGATCTGGATATGTGTTTTGCGAGTAAACTTCGATCTTTGCAATAAGGCCGAGAAGGGATCTGGATTTGAGTTATGCTAGTACGCGTTCATATTAGCCGTAAGGCCCGGGAGGCGATCCGGATCTGTGATATGCGAGCACACGTTGATATTAACCATAATGCCGAGAAACGATCTGGACCTGTGTTATGCGAGTGTTATATAATTTTATACAGTTTTATACAGTTTTGTATAGTATATTATCGTTCTATATAATTTTATACAGTTTTATATAGTATTATACACGTTTCTAGGGCATTATATAGTTTTACGCGGTTTTACATTGTTTTGTATTCATTTTTATTGTATTTCACCTTTTACATTGTGTTATGTAGTTATATATATTATTATGAAGTTTTATATAATTTTATATAGTTTTATATAGTTTTATACAGTTTTATATAGTTTTATATAGTTTTATATAGTTTTATTAGTTTTATAAAGTTTTATTAGTTTCATATAGTTTTATATAGTTTCATACAGTTTTCCTTAGTGTTATGTATATTCATATAGTTTTATATAGTATTGCATAGTTTTATATACTTTTATGTATTTTTATATGGTTTTGTTTGTTTTATATAGTTGTACATAGTTTTATACAGATTTATATAGTTTAATATAGTTTTACACAGTTTTATATAGTTTTACATAGTTTTGTATAGATTTATATAGTTCTATACAGTTTTATATAGTTTCATATAGTTTTGTATAGTTTTATATAGTTTTATTATTTTATATAGTTTTATGTAGTTCTATATAGTTCTATATAGTTTTATATAGTTTTATATAGTTTTGTATAGTTTTATATGGTTTTATGTAGTTTTATATAGTTTTATATAGTTTTATTTGTTTTATATAGTTTTACATAGTTTTACATAGGTTAGCATAGTTTTATATAGTTTTACATAGTTTTATATAGTTTTATATAGTTTTATACAGTTTGATATTGTTGTATACAGTTTTATATACTTTTATATCGTTTTATTTGATTTGTATAGTTTTATATAGTTTTATTAGTTTGATATAGCCTTATACAGTTTTATATAGGTTCATATACATTCATATAGCTTTATTAGTTTTATATAGTTTTATATAGTTTTATATAGTTTTATGTAGTTTCATGTAGTTTTATATAGTTTTATACAGTTTTATTAGTTTTATAGAGTTTTATACAGTTTTATATAGTTTTATTAGTTTTATATATAGTTTTATATAGTTTTATATAGTTTTCTATAGTTTCACACAGATTTATACAGTTTTATTAGTTTTATACAGTTTTATATAGTTTTTATACAGTTTTATACAGTTTTATATAGTTTTATATAGTTTTATTAGTTTGATATAGCCTTATACAGTATTATATATTTTTATATAGATTCATATAGTTTTATTCGTTTTATATAGATTTATATAGTTTTATATAGTTTTATGTAGTTTTATATAGTCTTTTACAGTTTCATTAGTTTTATACAGTTTTGTATAGTTCTGTATAGTTTTATGTAGTTTTATTAGTTTTATATACTTTTAAAAAGTTTTATATAGTTTTACACAGTTTTATATAGTTTTATTAGTTTTATATAGTTTTATATATTTTTATATAGATTCATATAGTTTTATTAGTTTTATATAGTTTTATATAGTTTTATGTAGTTTTATATAGTTTTATACAGTTTTATTAGTTTTATACAGTTTTGTATAGTTCTGTATAGTTTTATGTAGTTTTATTAGTTTTATATACTTTTAAACAGTTTTATATAGTTTTACATAGTTTTATATAGTTTTATATAGTTTTATACAGTTTGATATAGTTTTATACAGTTTTATATACTTTTATATCGTTTTATTTGATTTGTATAGTTTTATATAGTTTTATTAGTTTGATATAGCCTTATACAGTTTTATATAGATTCATATACATTCATATAGCTTTATTAGTTTTATATAGTTTTATATAGTTTTATATAGTTCTATGTAGTTTTATGTAGTTTTATATAGTTTTATACAGTTTTAGTAGTTTTATAGAGTTTTATACAGTTTTATATAGTTTTATTAGTTTTACATACAGTTTTATATAGTTTTATATAGTTTTCTATAGTTTCACACAGATTTATACAGTTTTATTACTTTTATACAGTTTTATATAGTTTTTATACAGTTTTATACAGTTTTATATAGTTTTATATAGTTTCATTTGTTTTGTTTAGTTTTATATAGTTTTATTAGTTTGATATAGTTTTACACAGATTTATACAGTTTTATTAGTTTTATACAGTTTTATACAGTTTTGTATAGTTCTGTATAGTTTTATGTAGTTTTATTAGTTTTATATAGTTTTATATAGTTTTATATAGTTTTATACAGTTTTATATAGTTTTATACCGTTTTATATACTTTTATATAGTTTTATTTGTTTTGTATAGTTTTATATAGTTTTATTAGTTTGATATAGCCTTATACAGTATTATATATTTTTATATAGATTCATGTAGTTTTATTAGTTTTATATAGTTTTATATAGTTTTATATAGTTTTATGTAGTTTTATATAGTGTTATACAGTTTTATTAGTTCTATAAAGTTTTGTATATTTCTGTATAGTTTTATGTAGTTTTATTAGTTTTATATACTTTTAAAAAGTTTTATATAGTTGTACACAGTTTTATATAGTTTTATACAGTTTTATAAAGTTTTATATAGTTTTATATAGTTTTATACAGTTTCATATAGTTTTATACAGTTTTGTATACTTTTATATAGTTTTATTTGTTTTGTTGAGTTTTATATAGTTTTATTAGTTTGATATAGCCTTATACAGTTTTATATAGTTTATTCGGTATTATATAGTTTTACACAGTTTTATATAGCTTTATATAGTTTTATATAGTTTTACACAGTTTTATATAGTTTTATTAGTTTGATATAGTTTTATACAGTTTTATATTGTTTTATAAAGTTTTATATAGTTTTATATAGTTTTATATTGTTCTATATAGTTTTATATAGTTTTATATAGTTTTATATAGTTTTATATAGTTTTATATAGTTTTATATAGTCTTATATAGTTTTATACAGTTTCATACAGTTTTATACAGTTTTGTATACTTTTATATAGTTTTATTTGTTTTGTTGAGTTTTATATAGTTTTATTAGTATGATATAGCCTTATACAGTTTCATATAGTTTAATTAGTATTATATAGTTTTACACAGTTTTCTATAGCTTTATATAGTTTTATACAGTTTTATATAGTTTTATATAGTTTTATATAGTTTTATATAGTTTTATATAGTTTTATATAGTTTTATATAGTTTTATATAGTTTTATATAGTTTTATATAGTTTTATATAGTTTTATATAGTTTTACACAGATTTATACAGTTTTATACTGTTTTATATACTTTTATATAGTTTTATTTGTTTTCTATATTGTTTTATATAGTTTTATTAGTTTTATATAGCCTTATACAGTTTTATATATTTTTATATAGATTCATATAGTTTTATTAGTTTTATATAGTTTTATACGGTTTTATATATTTTTATATAGTTCTATATAGTTTTATATAGTTTTATATAGTTTTATATAGTTTTATATAGTTTTATATAGTTTTATATAGTTTTATATAGTTTTATATAGTTTTATATAGTTTTATATAGTTTTATATAGTTTTATATAGTTTTATATAGTTTTATATAGTTTTATATAGTTTTATATAGTTTTACACAGATTTATACAGTTTTATACAGTTTTATATACTTTTATATAGTTTTATTTATTTTGTATAGTTTTATATAGTTTTATTAGTTTGATATAGCCTTATACAGATTTATATATTTTCATATAGTTTCATATAGTTTTATTAGTTTTATATAGTTTTATATAGTTTTATATAGTTTTATATAGTTTTATGTAGTTTTATATAGTTTTATACAGTTTTATTAGTTTTGTACAGTTTTGTATAGTTCTGTGTAGTTTTATGTAGTTTTATTAGTTTTATATACTTTTAAACAGTTTTATATAGTTTTACATAGTTTTATATAGTTTTATAAAGTTTTATATAGTTTTATATAGTTTTATATAGTTTTATATAGTTTTATATAGTTTTATATAGTTTTATATAGTTTTATATAGTTTTATATAGTTTTATATAGTTTTATGTAGTTTTATGTAGTTTTGTTTAGTTTTATACAGTTTTGTTAGTTTTATACAGTTTTATACAGTTTTTATATAGTTTTATTAGTTTTATATATAGTTTTATATAGTTTTATATAGTTTCACACAGATTTATATAGTTTTATTAGTTTTATATAGTTTTATATAGTTTTATATAGTTTTATATTGTTTTATGTAGTTTTATATAATGTTATACAGTTTCATTAGTTTTATACAGTTTTGTATACTTTTATATAGCTTTATTTGTTTTGTTGAGTTTTATATAGTTTTATTAGTATGATATAGCCTTATACAGTTTGATATAGTTTAATTAGTATTATATGGTTTTACACAGTTTTCTATAGCTTTATATAGTTTTATATAGTTTTATATAGTTTTATATAGTTTTATACAGTTTTATATAGTTTTATATACTTTTATATAGTTTTATTTGTTTTGTTGAGTTTTATATAGTTTTATAAGTATGATATAGCCTTATACAGTTTGATATAGTTTAATTAGTATTATATGGTTTTACACAGTTTTCTATAGCTTTATATGGTTCTATATAGTTTTATATAGTTTTATATAGTTTTATATTGTTTTATGTAGTTTTATATAATGTTATACAGTTTCATTAGTTTTATACAGTTTTGTATACTTTTATATAGCTTTATTTGTTTTGTTGAGTTTTATATAGTTTTATTAGTATGATATAGCCTTATACAGTTTGATATAGTTTAATTAGTATTATATGGTTTTACACAGTTTTCTATAGCTTTATATAGTTTTATATAGTTTTATATAGTTTTATATAGTTTTATACAGTTTTATATAGTTTTATATACTTTTATATAGTTTTATTTGTTTTGTTGAGTTTTATATAGTTTTATAAGTATGATATAGCCTTATACAGTTTGATATAGTTTAATTAGTATTATATGGTTTTACACAGTTTTCTATAGCTTTATATGGTTCTATATAGTTTTATATAGTTTTATATAGTTTTATACAGTTTTATATAGTTTTATATAGTTTTATATAGTTTTATATAGTTTTATATAGTTTTATATAGTTTTATATAGTTTTACACAGATTTATACAGTTTTATACTGTTGTATATACTTTTGTATAGTTTTATTTGTTTTCTATATTGTTTTATATAGTTTTATTAGTTTGATATAGCCGTATACAGTTTTATATATTTTCATATAGATCCATATAGTTTTATTAGTTTTATACAGTTTTATATAGTTTTATACAGATTTATATACTTTTATATAGTTTTATTTGTTTTGTATAGTTTTATATAGTTTTATTAGTTTGATATAGCCTTATACAGTTTTATATAGTTTTATATAGATTCATATAGTTTTATTAGTTTTATATAGTTTTATATAGTTTTATGTAGTTTCATATAGTTTTATACAGTTTTATTAGTTTTATACAGTTTTATATCGTTCTGTATAGTTTTATGTAGTTGTATTAGTTTTATATACTTTTAAACAGTTTTATTAGTTTTATATAGTTTTATATAGTTTTACACAGTTTTATTTAGTTTTATACAGTTTTATATAATTTTATATAGTTTTAAACAGTTTTATATAGTTTTATATTGTTCTATATAGTTTTATATAGCTTTTTATAGTTTTATAATGTTCTATATAGTTTTATTAGTTTTATATAGTTTTATATAATTTTAAATAGTTTTATATAGTTTTATATAGTTTTACACTGATTTATACAGTTTTATACAGTTTTATATACTTTTATATAGTTTTATTTGTTTTGTATAGTTTTATATAGTTTTATTAGTTTGATATAGCCTTATACAGTTTTATATATTTTCATATAGTTTCATATAGTTTTATTAGTTATATAGTTTTATATATTTTTATATAGTTTTATGTAGTTTTATATAGTTTTATACAGTTTTATTAGTTTTGTACAGTTTTGTATAGTTCTGTATAGTTTTATGTAGTTTTATTAGTTTTATATACTTTTAAACAGTTTTATATAGTTTTACGCAGTTTTATATAGTCTTATTAGTTTTATATAGCTTTATACAGTTTTATAAAGTTTTATTAGTTTTACATAGTTTTATATAGTTTTATATAGTTTTATATAGTTTTATATAGTTTTATATAGTTTTATACAGTTTCATATATTTTATACAGATTTATATACTTTTATACAGTTTTATTTGTTCCGTATAGTTTTATATAGCTATATTAGTTTGATATAGCCTTATACAGTTTTATATATTTTTATATAGATTCATATAGTTTTATTAGTTTTATATAGTTTTATATAGTTTTATCTAGTTTTATATAGTTTTATACAGTTTTATTAGTTTTATACAGTTTTGTATAGTTCTGTATAGTTTTATGTAGTTTTATTAGTTTTATATACTTTTAAAAAGTTTTATATAGTTTTACACAGTTTTATATAGTCTTATTAGTTTTATATAGCTTTATACAGTTTTATAAAGTTTTATATAGTTTTATATAGTTTTATATAGCTTGTATAAATTTTTATTAGTTTTATATAGTTTTATATAGTTTTATATAGCTTGTATAAATTTTTATTAGTTTTATATAGTTTTATATAGTTTTATATAGTTTTATATAGTTTTATATAGTTTTATATAGTTTTATATAGTTTTATATAGTTTTATATAGTTTTATATAGTTTTATATAGTTTTATATAGTTTTATACAGTTTTGTATACTTTTATATAGTTTTATTTGTTTTGTTGAGTTTTATATAGTTTTATTAGTATGATATAGCCTTATACAGTTTCATATAGTTTAATTAGTATTATATAGTTTTACACAGTTGTCTATAGCTTTATATAGTTTTATATAGTTTTATATAGTTTTATATAGTTTTATATAGTTTTATATAGTTTTATACAGTTTTATATAGTTTTATATAGTTTTATATAGTTTTATATAGTTTTACATAGTTTTATATAGTTTTATATAGTTTTATATAGTTTTACACAGATTTATACAGTTTTATACTGTTTTATATACTTTTATATAGTTTTATTTGTTTTCTATATTGTTTTATATAGTTTTATTAGTTTGATATAGCCTTATACAGTTTTATATATTTTTATATAGATTCATATAGTTTTATTAGTTTTATATAGTTTTATACGGTTTTATATAGTTTTATATAGTTCTATATAGTTTTATATAGTTTTATATAGTTTTATATAGTTTTATGTAGTTTCATATAGTTTTATATAGTTTTATATAGTTTTATATAGTTTTACACAGATTTATACAGTTTTATACAGTTTTATATACTTTTATATAGTTTTATTTGTTTTGTATAGTTTTATATAGTTTTATTAGTTTGATATATCCTTATACAGTTTTATATAGTTTTATACAGATTTATATACTTTTATATAGTTTTATTTGTTTTGTATAGTTTTATATAGTTTTATTAGTTTGATATAGCCTTATACAGTTTTATATAGTTTTATATAGATTCATATAGTTTTATTAGTTTTATATAGTTTTATATAGTTTTATGTAGTTTCATATAGTTTTATACAGTTTTATTAGTTTTATACAGTTTTATATCGTTCTGTATAGTTTTATGTAGTTGTATTAGTTTTATATACTTTTAAACAGTTTTATAAGTTTTATATAGTTTTATATAGTTTTACACAGTTTTATTTAGTTTTATACAGTTTTATATAATTTTATATAGTTTTAGATAGTTTTATATAGTTTTATATTGTTCTATATAGTTTTATATAGCTTTTTATAGTTTTATAATGTTCTATATAGTTTTATTAGTTTTATATAGTTTTATATAGTTTTATATAGTTTTATATAGTTTTATATAGTTTTATATAGTTTTATATAGTTTTATACAGTTTTATATAGTTTTATATAGTTTTATATAGTTTTATATAGTTTTATATAGTTTTATATAGTTTTATATAGTTTTATATAGTTTTATATAGTTTTATATAGTTTTACACAGATTTATACAGTTTTATACTGTTTTATATACTTTTATATAGTTTTATTTGTTTTCTATATTGTTTTATATAGTTTAATTAGTTTGATATAGCCTTGTACAGTTTTATATATTTTTATATAGATTCATATAGTTTTATTAGTTTTATATAGTTTTATACGGTTTTATATAGTTTTATATAGTTCTATATAGTTTTATATAGTTTTATATAGTTTTATATAGTTTTATATAGTTTTATATAGTTTAATATAGTTTTACACAGATTTATACAGTTTTATACAGTTTTATATACTTTTATATAGTTTTATTTGTTTTGTATAGTTTTATATAGTTTTATTAGTTTGATATAGCCTTATACAGTTTTATATATTTTCATATAGATCCATATAGCTTTATTAGTTTTATACAGTTTTATATAGTCTTATACAGATTTATATACTTTTATATAGTTTTATTTGTTTTGTATAGTTTTATATAGTTTTATTAGTTTGATATAGCCTTATACTGTTTTATATAGTTTTATATAGATTCATATAGTTTTATTAGTTTTATATAGTTTTATATAGTTTTATGTAGTTTCATATAGTTTTATACAGTTTTATTAGTTTTATACAGTTTTATATCGTTCTGTATAGTTTTATGTAGTTGTATTAGTTTTATATACTTTTAAACAGTTTTATTAGTTTTATATAGTTTTATATAGTTTTACACAGTTTTATTTAGTTTTATACAGTTTTATATAATTTTATATAGTTTTAAATAGTTTTATATAGTTTTATATTGTTCTATATAGTTTTATATAGCTTTTTATAGTTTTATAATGTTCTATATAGTTTTATTAGTTTTATATAGTTTTATATAGTTTCATATAGTTTTAAATAGTTTTACACAGATTTATACAGTTTTATACAGTTTTATATACTTTTATATAGTTTTATTTGTTTTGTATTGTTTTATATAGTTTTATTAGTTTGATATAGCCTTATACAGTATTATATATTTTCATATAGTTTCATATAGTTTTATTAGTTTTATATAGTTTTATATAGTTTTATATTGTTTTATGTAGTTTTATATAGTTTTATACAGTTTTATTAGTTTTGTACAGTTTTGTATAGTTCTGTATAGTTTTATGTAGTTTTATTAGTTTTATATACTTTTAAACAGTTTTATATAGTTTTACGCAGTTTTATATAGTCTTATTAGTTTTATATAGTTTTATATAGTTTTATATAGTCTTATATAGTTTTATACAGTTTCATACAGTTTTATACAGTTTTGTATACTTTTATATAGTTTTATTTGTTTTGTTGAGTTTTATATAGTTTTATTAGTATGATATAGCCTTATACAGTTTCATATAGTTTAATTAGTATTATATAGTTTTACACAGTTTTCTATAGCTTTATATAGTTTTATATAGTTTTATATAGTTTTATATAGTTTTACACAGTTTTCTATAGCTTTATATTGTTTTATATAGTTTTATGCGGTTTTATATAGTTTTATATAGTTCTATATAGTTTTATATAGTTTTATATAGTTTTATATAGTTTTATATAGTTTCATATAGTTTTATATAGTTCTATATAGTTTTATATAGTTTTACACAGATTTATACAGTTTTATACAGTTTTATATACTTTTATATAGTTTTATTTGTTTGATATAGCCTTATACAGTTTTATATATTTTCATATAGTTTCATATAGTTTTATTAGTTTTATATAGTTTTATATAGTTTTATATAGTTTTATGTAGTTTTATATAGTTTTATACAGTTTTATTAGTTTTGTACAGTTTTGTATAGTTCTGTATAGTTTTATGTAGTTTTATTAGTTTTATATACTTTTAAACAGTTTTATTTAGTTTTACGCAGTTTTATATAGTCTTATTAGTTTTATATAGCTTTATACAGTTTTATAAAGTTTTATTAGTTTTACATAGTTTTATATAGTTTTATATAGTTTTATATAGTTTTATATAGTTTTATACAGTTTCATATATTTTTATACAGATTTATATACTTTTATACAGTTTTATTTGTTCCGTATAGTTTTATATAGCTATATTAGTTTGATATAGCCTTATACAGTTTTATATATTTTTATATAGATTCATATAGTTTTATTAGTTTTATATAGTTTTATATAGTTTTATGTAGTTTTATATAGTTTTATACAGTTTTATTAGTTTTATACAGTTTTGTATAGTTCTGTATAGTTTTATGTAGTTTTATTAGTTTTATATACTTTTAAAAAGTTTTATATAGTTTTACACAGTTTTATATAGTCTTATTAGTTTTATATAGCTTTATACAGTATTATAAAGTTTTATATAGTTTTATATAGCTTGTATAAATTTTTATTAGTTTTATATAGTTTTATATAGTTTTATATAGTTTTATATAGTTTTATATAGTTTTATATAGTTTTATATAGTTTTATATAGTTTTATATAGTTTTATATAGTTTTATATACTTTTATATAGTTTTATATAGTTTTATATAGTTTTACACAGATTTATACAGTTTTATACAGTTTTATATACTTTTATATAGTTTTATTTGTTTTGTATAGTTTTATATAGTTTTATTAGTTTGATATAGCCTTATACAGTTTTATATATTTTCATATAGTTTCATATAGTTTTATTAGTTTTATATAGTTTTATATAGTTTTATATAGTTTTATATAGTTTTATATAGTTTTATGTAGTTTTATATAGTTTTATACAGTTTTATTAGTTTTGTACAGTTTTGTATAGTTCTGTATAGTTTTATGTAGTTTTATTAGTTTTATATACTTTAAACAGTTTTATATAGTTTTACATAGTTTTATATAGTTTTATAAAGTTTTATATAGTTTTATATAGTTTTATATAGTTTTATATAGTTTTATATAGTTTTATATAGTTTTATATAGTTTTATATAGTTTTATGTAGTTTTACGTAGTTTTGTTTAGTTTTATACAGTTTTGTTAGTTTTATACAGTTTTATACAGTTTTTATATAGTTTTATTAGTTTTATATATAGTTTTATATAGTTTTATATAGTTTCACACAGATTTATACAGTTTTATTAGTTTTATATAGTTTTATATAGTTGTATATTGTTTTATGTAGTTTTATATAATGTTATACAGTTTCATTAGTTTTATACAGTTTTGTATACTTTTATATAGTTTTATTTGTTTTGTTGAGTTTTATATAGTTTTATTAGTATGATATAGCCTTATACAGTTTGATATAGTTTAATTAGTATTATATAGTTTTACACAGTTTTCTATAGCTTTATATAGTTTTATATAGTTTTATATAGTTTTATATAGTTTTATACAGTTTTATATAGTTTTATATAGTTTTATATAGTTTTATATAGTTTTATATAGTTTTATATAGTTTTATATAGTTTTATATAGTTTTATATAGTTTTATATAGTTTTATATAGTTTTATGTAGTTTTATGTAGTTTTGTTTAGTTTTATACAGTTTTGTTAGTTTTATATAGTTTTTTACAGTTTTTATATAGTTTTATTAGTTTTATATATAGTTTTATATAGTTTTATATAGTTTCACACAGATTTATACAGTTTTATTAGTTTTATATACTTTTATATAGTTTTATTTGTTTTGTATAGATTTATATAGTTTTATTAGTTTGATATAGCCTTATACAGTTTTATATATTTTCATATAGTTTTATATAGTTTTATTAGTTTTATATAGTTTTATATAGTTTTATATAGTTTTATGTAGTTTTATATAGTTTTATACAGTTTTGTATAGTTCTGTATAGTTTTATGTAGTTTTATTAGTTTTATATAGTTTTATATAGTTTAATATAGTTTTATACCGTTTTATATAGTTTTATACAGTTTTATATACTTTTATATAGTTTTATATGTTTTGTATAGTTTTATATAGTTTTATTAGTTTGATATAGCCTTATACAGTATTATATATTTTTATATAGATTCATGTAGTTTTATTAGTTTTATATAGTTTTATATAGTTTTATATAGTTTTATGTAGTTTTATATAGTGTTATACAGTTTTATTAGTTTTATAAAGTTTTGTATATTTCTGTATAGTTTTATGTAGTTTTATTAGTTTTATATACTTTTAAAAAGTTTTATATAGTTTTACACAGTTTTATATAGTTTTATACAGTTTTATAAATTTTTATATAGTTTTATATAGTTTTATACAGTTTCATATAGTTTTATACAGTTTTGTATACTTTTATATAGTTTTATTTATTTTGTTGAGTTTTATATAGTTTTATTAGTTTGATATAGCCTTATACAGTTTTATATAGTTTAATTGGTATTATATAGTTTTACACAGTTTTATATAGCTTTATATAGTTTTATATAGTTTTATATAGTTTTATATAGTTTTATGTAGTTTTATGTAGTTTTGTTTAGTTTTATACAGTTTTGTTAGTTTTATACAGTTTTTTACAGTTTTTATATAGTTTTATTAGTTTTATATATAGTTTTATATAGTTTTATATAGTTTCACACAGATTTATACAGTTTTATTAGTTTTATATACTTTTATATAGTTTTATTTGTTTTGTATAGATTTATATAGTTTTATTAGTTTGATATAGCCTTATACAGTTTTATATATTTTCATATAGTTTTATATAGTTTTATTAGTTTTATATAGTTTTATATAGTTTTATATAGTTTTATGTAGTTTTATATAGTTTTATACAGTTTTGTATAGTTCTGTATAGTTTTATGTAGTTTTATTAGTTTTATATAGTTTTATATAGTTTAATATAGTTTTATACCGTTTTATATAGTTTTATACAGTTTTATATACTTTTATATAGTTTTATATGTTTTGTATAGTTTTATATAGTTTTATTAGTTTGATATAGCCTTATACAGTATTATATATTTTTATATAGATTCATGTAGTTTTATTAGTTTTATATAGTTTTATATAGTTTTATATAGTTTTATGTAGTTTTATATAGTGTTATACAGTTTTATTAGTTTTATAAAGTTTTGTATATTTCTGTATAGTTTTATGTAGTTTTATTAGTTTTATATACTTTTAAAAAGTTTTATATAGTTTTACACAGTTTTATATAGTTTTATACAGTTTTATAAATTTTTATATAGTTTTATATAGTTTTATACAGTTTCATATAGTTTTATACAGTTTTGTATACTTTTATATAGTTTTATTTATTTTGTTGAGTTTTATATAGTTTTATTAGTTTGATATAGCCTTATACAGTTTTATATAGTTTAATTGGTATTATATAGTTTTACACAGTTTTATATAGCTTTATATAGTTTTATATAGTTTTATATAGTTTTATATAGTTTTACACAGTTTTATATAGTTTTATTAGTTTGATATAGTTTTATACAGTTTTATATTGTTTTATAAAGTTTTATATAGTTTTATATAGTTTTATATTGTTCTATATAGTTTTATATAGTTTTATATAGTTTTATATAGTTTTATATAGTTTTATATAGTTTTATATAGTTTTATATAGTTTTATATAGTTTTACACATATTTATACAGTTTTATACAGTTTTATATACTTTTATATAGTTTTATTTGTTTTGTATAGTTTTATATAGTTTTATTAGTTTGATATAGCCTTATACAGTTTTATATATTTTTATATAGATTCATATAGTTTTATTAGTTTTACATAGTTTTATACAGTTTTATTAGTTTTATACAGCTTTATATAGTTTTTATATAGTTTTATTAGTTTTATATATAGTTTTATACAGTTTTATTAGTTTTACATAGTTTTATATAGTTTTATATAGTTTTATACAGTTTCATATATTTTTATACAGATTTATATACTTTTATACAGTTTTATTTGTTACGTATAGTTTTATATAGCTTTATTAGTTTGATATAGCCTTATACAGTTTTATATATTTTTATATAGATTCATATAGTTTTATTAGTTTTATATAGTTTTATATAGTTTTATGTAGTTTTATATAGTTTTATACAGTTTTATTAGTTTTATACAGTTTTGTATAGTTCTGTATAGTTTTATGTGGTTTTATTAGTTTTATATACTTTTAAAAAGTTTTATATAGTTTTACACAGTTTTATATAGTCTTATTAGTTTTATATAGCTTTATATAGTTTTATAAAGTTTTATATAGTTTTATATAGTTTTATATAGCTTGTATAAATTTTTATTAGTTTTATATAGTTTTATATAGTTTTATATAGTTTTATATAGTTTTAACAGTTTTATATAGTTTTATTAGTTTGATATAGTTTTATACAGTTTTATATTGTTTTATAAAGTTTTATATAGTTTTACACTGATTTATACAGTTTTATACAGTTTTATATACTTTTATATAGTTTTATTTGTTTGTATAGTTTTATATAGTTTTATTAGTTTGATATAGCCTTATACAGTTTTATATATTTTCATATAGTTTCATATAGTTTTATTAGTTTTATATAGTTTTATATAGTTTTATATAGTTTTATATAGTTTTATGTAGTTTTATATAGTTTTATACAGTTTTATTAGTTTTGTACAGTTTTGTATAGTTCTGTATAGTTTTATGTAGTTTTATTAGTTTTATATACTTTTAAACAGTTTATATAGTTTTACGCAGTTTTATATAGTTTTATATAGCTTGTATAAATTTTTATTAGTTTTATATAGTTTTATATAGTTTTATATAGTTTTATACAGTTTTATATAGTTTTATATAGTTTTATATAGTTTTATATAGTTTTATATAGTTTTATATAGTTTTATATAGTTTTATATAGTTTTATATAGGTTTTACACAGATTTATACAGTTTTATACAGGTTTATATACTTTTATATAGTTTTATTTGTTTTGCATAGTTTTATATAGTTTTATTAGTTTGATATAGCCTTATACAGTTTTATATATTTTCATATAGTTTCATATAGTTTTATTAGTTTTATATAGTTTTATATAGTTTTATATAGTTTTATATAGTTTTATACAGTTTTATTAGTTTTTGTACAGTTTTGTATAGTTCCGTATAGTTTTATGTAGTTTTATTAGTTTTATATACTTTTAAACAGTTTTATATAGTTTTACATAATTTTATATAGTTTTATAAAGTTTTATATAGTTTTATATAGTTTTTATATAGTTTTATATAGTTTTATATAGTTTTATATAGTTTTATATAGTTTTATATAGTTTTATATAGTTTTATGTAGTTTTATGTAGTTTTTTTTAGTTTTATACAGTTTTGTTAGTTTTATACAGTTTTATACAGTTTTTATATAGTTTGATTAGTTTTATATATAGTTTTATATAGTTTTATATAGTTTCACACAGATTTATACAGTTTTATTAGTTTTATATAGTTTTATATAGTTTTATATTGTTTTATGTAGTTTTATATAATGTTATACAGTTTCATTAGTTTTATACAGTTGTGTATACTTTTATATAGTTTTATTTGTTTTGTTGAGTTTTATATAGTTTTATTAGTATGATATAGCCTTATACAGTTTGATATAGTTTAATTAGTATTATATAGTTTTACACAGTTTTCTATAGCTTTATATAGTTTTATATAGTTTTATGCGGTTTTATATAGTTTTATATAGTTCTATATAGTTTTATATAGTTTTATATAGTTTTATATAGTTTTATATAGTTTCATATAGTTTTATATAGTTCTATATAGTTTTATATAGTTTTACACAGATTTATACAGTTTTATACAGTTTTATATACTTTTATATAGTTTTATTTGTTTGATATAGCCTTATACAGTTTTATATATTTTCATATAGTTTCATATAGTTTTATTAGTTTTATATAGTTTTATATAGTTTTATATAGTTTTATGTAGTTTTATATAGTTTTATACAGTTTTATTAGTTTTGTACAGTTTTGTATAGTTCTGTATAGTTTTATGTAGTTTTATTAGTTTTATATACTTTTAAACAGTTTTATTTAGTTTTACGCAGTTTTATATAGTCTTATTAGTTTGATATAGCCTTATACAGTTTTATATATTTTTATATAGATTCATATAGTTTTATTAGTTTTATATAGTTTTATATAGTTTTATGTAGTTTTATATAGTTTTATACAGTTTTATTAGTTTTATACAGTTTTGTATAGTTCTGTATAGTTTTATGTAGTTTTATTAGTTTTATATACTTTTAAAAAGTTTTATATAGTTTTACACAGTTTTATATAGTCTTATTAGTTTTATATAGCTTTATACAGTATTATAAAGTTTTATATAGTTTTATATAGCTTGTATAAATTTTTATTAGTTTTATATAGTTTTATATAGTTTTATATAGTTTTATATAGTTTTATATAGTTTTATATAGTTTTATATAGTTTTATATAAGTTTTATATAGTTTTATATAGTTTTATATAGTTTTATATAGTTTTACACAGATTTATACAGTTTTATACAGTTTTATATACTTTTATATAGTTTTATTTGTTTTGTATAGTTTTATATAGTTTTATTAGTTTGATATAGCCTTATACAGTTTTATATATTTTCATATAGTTTCATATAGTTTTATTAGTTTTATATAGTTTTATATAGTTTTATATAGTTTTATATAGTTTTTATAGTTTTATGTAGTTTTATATAGTTTTATACAGTTTTGTATAGTTCTGTATAGTTTTATGTAGTTTTATTAGTTTTATATACTTTTAAACAGTTTTATATAGTTTTACATAGTCTTATATAGTTTTATAAAGTTTTATATAGTTTTATATAGTTTTATATAGTTTTATATAGTTTTATATAGTTTTATATAGTTTTATATAGTTTTATATAGTTTTATGTAGTTTTATGTAGTTTTTGTTTAGTTTTATACAGTTTTGTTAGTTTTATACAGTTTTATACAGTTTTTATATAGTTTTATTAGTTTTATATATAGTTTTATATAGTTTTATATAGTTTCACACAGATTTATACAGTTTTATTAGTTTTATATAGTTTTATATAGTTGTATATTGTTTTATGTAGTTTTATATAATGTTATACAGTTTCATTAGTTTTATACAGTTTTGTATACTTTTATATAGTTTTATTTGTTTTGTTGAGTTTTATATAGTTTTATTAGTATGATATAGCCTTATACAGTTTGATATAGTTTAATTAGTATTATATAGTTTTACACAGTTTTCTATAGCTTTATATAGTTTTATATAGTTTTATATAGTTTTATATAGTTTTATACAGTTTTATATAGTTTTATATAGTTTTATATAGTTTTATATAGTTTTATATAGTTTTATATAGTTTCATATAGTTTTATATAGTTTTATATAGTTTTATATAGTTTTATATAGTTTTATGTAGTTTTATGTAGTTTTGTTTAGTTTTATACAGTTTTGTTAGTTTTATACAGTTTTTTACAGTTTTTATATAGTTTTATTAGTTTTATATATAGTTTTATATAGTTTTATATAGTTTCACACAGATTTATACAGTTTTATTAGTTTTATATACTTTTATATAGTTTTATTTGTTTTGTATAGATTTATATAGTTTTATTAGTTTGATATAGCCTTATACAGTTTTATATATTTTCATATAGTTTTATATAGTTTTATTAGTTTTATATAGTTTTATATAGTTTTATATAGTTTTATGTAGTTTTATATAGTTTTATACAGTTTTGTATAGTTCTGTATAGTTTTATGTAGTTTTATTAGTTTTATATAGTTTTATATAGTTTTATATAGTTTTATACCGTTTTATATAGTTTTATACAGTTTTATATACTTTTATATAGTTTTATATGTTTTGTATAGTTTTATATAGTTTTATTAGTTTGATATAGCCCTTATACAGTATTATATATTTTTATATAGATTCATGTAGTTTTATTAGTTTTATATAGTTTTATATAGTTTTATATAGTTTTATGTAGTTTTTATATAGTGTTATACAGTTTTATTAGTTTTATAAAGTTTTGTATATTTCTGTATAGTTTTATGTAGTTTTATTAGTTTTATATACTTTTAAAAAGTTTTATATAGTTTTACACAGTTTTATATAGTTTTATACAGTTTTATAAATTTTTATATAGTTTTATATAGTTTTATACAGTTTCATATAGTTTTATACAGTTTTGTATACTTTTATATAGTTTTATTTATTTTGTTGAGTTTTATATAGTTTTATTAGTTTGATATAGCCTTATACAGTTTTATATAGTTTAATTGGTATTATATAGTTTTACACAGTTTTATATAGCTTTATATAGTTTTATATAGTTTTATATAGTTTTATATAGTTTTACACAGTTTTATATAGTTTTATTAGTTTGATATAGTTTTATACAGTTTTATATTGTTTTATAAAGTTTTTATATAGTTTTATATAGTTTTATATTGTTCTATATAGTTTTATATAGTTTTATATAGTTTTATATAGTTTTATATAGTTTTATATAGTTTTATATAGTTTTATATAGTTTTATATAGTTTTACACATATTTATACAGTTTTATACAGTTTTATATACTTTTATATAGTTTTATTTGTTTTGTATAGTTTTATATAGTTTTATTAGTTTGATATAGCCTTATAGAGTTTTATATATTTTCATATAGTTTCATATAGTTTTATTAGTTTTATATAGTTTTATATAGTTTTATATAGTTTTATATAGTTTTATATAGTTTTATATAGTTTTATATAGTTTTATATAGGTTTATATAGTTTTATATAGTTTTATATAGTTTTATATAGTTTTATATAGTTTTATATAGTTTTATATAGTTTTATATAGTTTTACACAGATTTATACAGTTTTATACAGTTTTATATACTTTTATATAGTTTTATTTGTTTTGTATAGTTTTATATAGTTTTATTAGTTTGATATAGCCTTATACAGTTTTATATATTTTCATATAGTTTCATATAGTTTTATTAGTTTTATATAGTTTTATATAGTTTTATATAGTTTTATATAGTTTTATATAGTTTTATGTAGTTTTATATAGTTTTATACAGTTTTATTAGTTTTGTACAGTTTTGTATAGTTCTGTATAGTTTTATGTAGTTTTATTAGTTTTATATACTTTAAAACAGTTTTATATAGTTTTACATAGTTTTATATAGTTTTATAAAGTTTTATATAGTTTTATATAGTTTTATATAGTTTTACATAGTTTTATATAGTTTTATATAGTTTTATATAGTTTTATATAGTTTTATATAGTTTTATATAGTTTTATATAGTTTTATGTAGTTTTATGTAGTTTTTGTTTAGTTTTATACAGTTTTATTAGTTTTGTACAGTTTTGTATAGTTCTGTATAGTTTTATGTAGTTTTATTAGTTTTATATACTTTAAAACAGTTTTATATAGTTTTATATAGTTTTATATAGTTTTATGTAGTTTTATATAATGTTATACAGTTTCATTCATTTTATACAGTTTTGTATAGTTCTGTATAGTTCTATGTAGTTTTATTAGTTTTATATACTTTTAAAAGTTTTATATAGTTTTACACAGTTTTATATAGTCTTATTAGTTTTATATAGCTTTATACAGTTTTATATATTTTTATATAGATTCATATAGTTTTATTAGTTTTATATAGTTTTATATAGTTTTATGTAGTTTTATATAGTTTTATACAGTTTTATTAGTTTTATACAGTTTTGTATAGTTCTGTATAGTTTTATGTGGTTTTATTAGTTTTATATACTTTTAAAAAGTTTTATATAGTTTTACACAGTTTTATATAGTCTTATTAGTTTTATATAGCTTTATACAGTTTTATAAAGTTTTATATAGTTTTATATAGTTTTATATAGTTTTACACAGTTTTATATAGTTTTATTAGTTTGATATAGTTTTATACAGTTTTATATTGTTTTATAAAGTTTTATATAGTTTTATATAGTTTTATATTGTTCTATATAGTTTTATATAGTTTTATATAGTTTTATATAGTTTTATATAGTTTTATATAGTTTTATATAGTTTTATATAGTTTTATATAGTTTTATATAGTTTTATATAGTTTTATATAGTTTTACACAGATTTATACAGTTTTATACAGTTTTATATACTTTTATATAGTTTTATTTGTTTTGTATAGTTTTATATAGTTTTATTAGTTTGATATAGCCTTATAGAGTTTTAAATATTTTCATATAGTTTCATATAGTTTTATTAGTTTTATATAGTTTTATATAGTTTTATATAGTTTTATATAGTTTTATGAAGTTTTATATAGTTTTATACAGTTTTATTAGTTTTGTACAGTTTTGTATAGTTCTGTACAGTTTTATGTTGTTTTATTAGTTTTATGTACTTCTAAACTGTTTTATATAGTTTTACATAGTTTTATATAGTTTTATAAAGTTTTATATAGTTTTATATAGTTTTATATAGTTTTATATAGTTTTATATAGTTTTATATAGTTTTATTAGTTTGATATAGCCTTATACAGTTTTATATATTTTTATATAGATTCATATAGTTTTATTAGTTTTACATAGTTTTATACAGTTTTATTAGTTTTATACAGCTTTATATAGTTTTTATATAGTTTTATTAGTTTTATATATAGTTTTATATAGTTTTATATAGTTTTATATAGTTTTACACAGATTTATACAGTTTTATTAGTTTTATATAGTTTTATATAGTTTGTATATAGCTTTATTAGTTTTATATAGTTTTATATAGTTTTATATAGTTTTATATAGTTTTATATAGTTTTATATAGTTTTTATATAGTTTTATATAGTTTTATATAGTTTTATATAGTTTTACACAGATTTATACAGTTTTATACAGTTTTATATACTTTTATATAGTTTTATTTGTTTTGTATAGATTTATATAATTTTATTAGTTTGATATAGCCTTATACAGTTTTATATAGTTTTATATAGATTCATATAGTTTTATTAGTTTTATATAGTTTTATATAGTTTTATTAGTTTTATACAGTTTTATATCGTTCTGTATAGTTTTATGTAGTTGTATTAGTTTTATATACTTTTAACCAGTTTTATTAGTTTTATATAGTTTTATATAGTTTTACACAGTTTTATTTAGTTTTATACAGTTTTATATAATTTTATATAGTTTTAGATAGTTTTATATAGTTTTATATTGTTCTATATAGTTTTATATAGCTTTTTATAGTTTTATAATGTTCTATATAGTTTTATTAGTTTTATATAGTATTATATAGTTTTATATAGTTTTATATAGTTTTATATAGTTTTACACTGATTTATACAGTTTTATATAGTTTTATATACTTTTATATATCTTTATTTGTTTTGTATAGTTTTATATAGTTTTATTAGTTTGATATAGCCTTATACAGTTTTATATATTTTCATATAGTTTCATTTAGTTTTATTAGTTTTATATAGTTTTATATAGTTTTATATAGTATTATGTAGTTTTATATAGTTTTATACAGTTTTATTAGTTTAGTACAGTTTTGTATAGTTCTGTATAGTTTTATGTAGTTTTATTAGTTTTATATACTTTTAAACAGTTTTATATAGTTTTACGCAGTTTTATATAGTCTTATTAGTTTTATATAGCTTTATACAGTTTTATAAAGTTTTATTAGTTTTACATAGTTTTATATAGTTGTATATAGTTTTATATAGTTTTATATAGTTTTATACAGTTTCATATATTTTTTATACAGATTTATATACTTTTATACAGTTTTATTTGTTCCGTATAGTTTTATATAGCTTTATTAGTTTGATATAGCCTTATACAGTTTTATATATTTTTATATAGATTCATATAGTTTTATTAGTTTTATATAGATTTATATAGTTTTATGTAGTTTTATATAGTTTTATACAGTTTTATTAGTTTTATACAGTTTTGTATAGTTCTGTATAGTTTTATGTAGTTTTATTAGTTTTATATACTTTTAAAAAGTTTTATATAGTTTTACACAGTTTTATATAGTCTTATTAGTTTTATATAGCTTTATACAGTTTTTATAAAGTTTTACATAGTTTTATATAGTTTTATGAAGTTTTATATAGTTTTATATAGTTTTATATAGTTTTATATAGTTTTATATAGTTTTATATAGTTTTATATAGTTTTATATAGTTTTATATAGTTTTATATAGTTTTATATAGTTTTATATAGTTTTATATAGTTTTATATAGTTTTATATAGTTTTATATAATTTTATATAGTTTTATATAGTTTTATATAGTTTTACACAGATTTATACAGTTTTATACAGTTTTATATACTTTTATATAGTTTTATTTGTTTTGTATAGTTTTACATAGTTTTATAGTTTGAAATAGCCTTATACAGTTTTATATATTTTCATATAGTTTCATATAGTTTTATTAGTTTTATATAGTTTTATATAGTTTTATATAGTTTTATATAGTTTTATACAGTTTTATTAGTTTTGTACAGTTTTGTATAGTTCTGTATAGTTTTATGTAGTTTTATTAGTTTTATATACTTTTAAACAGTTTTATATAGTTTTACATAGTTTTATATAGTTTTATATAGTTTTATAAAGTTTTATATAGTTTTATATAGTTTTATATAGTTTTATATAGTTTTATATAGTTTTATATAGTTTTATATAGTTTTATGTAGTTTTATGTAGTTTTGTTTAGTTTTATACAGTTTTGTTAGTTTTATACAGTTTTATACAGTTTTTATATAGTTTTATTAGTTTTATATATAGTTTTATATAGTTTTATATAGTTTCACACAGATTTATACAGTTTTATTAGTTTTATATAGTTTTATATAGTTTTATACAGTATTATGTAGTTTTATATAATGTTATACAGTTTCAGTAGTTTTATACAGTTTTGTATAGTTCTGTATAGTTCTATGTAGTTTTATTAGTTTTATATACTTTTAAAAAGTTTTATATAGTTTTACACAGTTTTATATAGTCTTATTAGTTTTATATAGCTTTATACAGTTTTATAAAGTTTTATATAGTTTTATATAGTTTTATATAGTTTTATATAGTTTTATATAGTTTTATATATTTTTATATAGTTTTATATAGTTTTATATAGTTTTATTAGTTTTACATAGTTTTATATAGTTTTATATAGTTTTATATAGTTTTACACAGATTTATACAGTTTTATACAGTTTTATATACTTTTATATAGTTTTATTTGTTTTGTATAGTTTTATATAGTTTTATTAGTTTGATATAGCCTTATACAGTTTTATATATTTTCATATAGTTTCATATAGTTTTATTAGTTTTATATAGTTTTATATAGTTTTATATAGTTTTATATAGTTTTATGTAGTTTTATATAGTTTTATGACAGTTTTATTAGTTTTGTACTGTTTTGTATAGTTCTGTATAGTTTTATGTAGTTTTGTTAGTTCTATATTCTTTTAAACTGGTTTTATATAGTTTTACATTGTTTTATATAGTTTTATAAAGTTTTATATAGTTTTATATAGTTTTATATAGTTTTATATAGTTTTTATATAGTTTTACACAGATTTATACAGTTTTATACAGTTTTATATACTTTTATATAGTTTTTATTTGTTTTGTATAGTTTTATATAGTTTTATTAGTTTGATATAGCCTTATGCAGTTTTATATATATTCATATAGTTTCATATAGTTTTATTAGTTTTATATAGTTTTATATAGTTTTATACAGTTTTATTAGTTTTGTACAGTTTTGTATAGTTCTGTATAGTTTTATGTAGTTTATTAGTTTTATATACTTTAAACAGTTTTATATAGTTTTACATAGTTTTATATAGTTTTATAAAGTTTTATATAGTTTTATATAGTTTTATATAGTTTTATATAGTTTTATATAGTTTTATATAGTTTTACACAGATTTATACAGTTTTATACTGTTGTATATACTTTTGTATAGTTTTATCTGTTTTCTATATTGTTTTATATAGTTTTATTAGCTTGATATAGCCATATGCAGTTTTATATATTTTTATATAGATTCATATAGTTTTATTAGTTTTATATAGTTTTATACGGTTTTATATAGTTTTATATAGTTCTATATAGTTTCATATAGTTTTATATAGTTTTATATAGTTTTATATAGTTTTATTAGTTTTATTAGTTTTATACAGTTTTGTATAGTTCTGTATAGTTTTATGTAGTTTTATTAGTTTTATATACTTTTAAAAAGTTTTATATAGTTTTACACAGTTTTATATAGTCTTATTAGTTTATATAGCTTTATACAGTTTTATAAAGTTTTATATAGTTTTATATAGTTTTATATAGCTTGTATAAATTTTTATTAGTTTTATATAGTTTTATATAGTTTTATATAGCTTGTATAAATTTTTATTAGTTTTATATAGTTTTATATAGTTTTATATAGTTTTATATAGTTTTATATAGTTTTATATAGTTTTATATAGTTTTATATAGTTTTATATAGTTTTATATAGTTTTACACAGATTTATACAGTGTTATACAGTTTTATATACTTTTATATAGATTTATTTGTTTTGTATAGTTTTATATAGTTTTATTAGTTTGATATAGCCTTATACAGTTTTATATATTTTCATATAGTTTCATATAGTTTTATTAGTTTTATATAGTTTTATATAGTTTTATATAGTTTTATATAGTTTTATGTAGTTTTATATAGTTTTATTAGTTTTATATAGTTTTATATAGTTTTATACAGTTTTATTAGTTTTGTACAGTTTTGTATAGTTCTGTATAGTTTTATGTAGTTTTATTAGTTTTATATACTTTTAAACAGTTTTATATAGTTTTACATAGTTTTATATAGTTTTATAAAGTTTTATATAGTTTTATATAGTTTTATATAGTTTTATATAGTTTTATATAGTTTTATATAGTTTTATATAGTTTTATATAGTTTTATATAGTTTTACACAGATTTATACAGTTTTATACTGTTGTATATACTTTTGTATAGTTTTATCTGTTTTCTATATTGTTTTATATAGTTTTATTAGCTTGATATAGCCATATGCAGTTTTATATATTTTTATATAGATTCATATAGTTTTATTAGTTTTTATATAGTTTTATACGGTTTTATATAGTTTTATATAGTTCTATATAGTTTCATATAGTTTTATATAGTTTTATATAGTTTTATATAGTTTTATTAGTTTTATTAGTTTTATACAGTTTTGTATAGTTCTGTATAGTTTTATGTAGTTTTATTAGTTTTATATAGTTTTATATAGTTTTATATAGTTTTATATAGTTTTATGTAGTTTTATATAGTTTTATACAGTTTTATTAGTTTTGTACAGTTTTGTATATTTCTGTATAGTTTTATGTAGTTTTATTAGTTTTATATACTTTTAAACAGTTTTATATAGTTTTACATAGTTTTATATAGTTTTATGAAGTTTTATATAGTTTTATATAGTTTTATATAGTTTTTATATAGTTTTATATAGTTTTATATAGTTTTATATAGTTTTATATAGTTTTATATAGTTTTATATAGTTTTATATAATTTTATATAGTTTTATATAGTTTTATATAATTTTATATAGTTTTATATAGTTTTATATAGTTTTACACAGATTTATACAGTTTTATACAGTTTTATATACTTTTATAGAGTTTTATTTGTTTTGTATAGTTCTACATAGTTTTATAGTTTGATATAGCCTTATACAGTTTTATATATTTTCATATAGTTTCATATAGTTTTATTAGTTTTATATAGTTTTATATAGTTTTATATAGTTTTATATAGTTTTATACAGTTTTATTAGTTTTGTACAGTTTTGTATAGTTCTGTATAGTTTAATGTAGTTTTATTAGTTTTAAATACTTTTAAACAGTTTTATATAGTTTTACATAGTTTTATATATTTTTATATAGTTTTATAAAGTTTTATATAGTTTTATATAGTTTTATATAGTTTTATATAGTTTTATATAGTTTTATATAGTTTTATATAGTTTTATATAGTTTTATATAGTTTTATATAGTTTTATATAGCTTTATGTAGTTTTATGTAGTTTTGTTTAGTTTTATACAGTTTTGTTAGTTTTATACAGTTTTATACAGTTTTTATATAGTTTTATTAGTTTTATATATAGTTTTATATAGTTTTATGTAGTTTTATATAGTTTTATACAGTTTTATTAGTTTTGTACTGTTTTGTATAGTTCTGTATAGTTTTATGTAGTTTTATTAGTTTTATATTCTTTTAAACTGTTTTATATAGTTTTACATTGTTTTATATAGTTTTATATAGTTTTATATAGTTTTATATAGTTTTATATAGTTTTATATAGTTTTATATAGTTTTATATAGTTTTATATAGTTTTATATAGTTTTATATAGTTTTATATAGTTTTATATAGTTTTATATAGTTTTACACAGATTTATACAGTTTTATACAGTTTTATATACTTTTATATAGTTTTATTTGTTTTGTATAGTTTTATATAGTTTTATTAGTTTGATATAGCCTTATACAGTTTTATATATTTTCATATAGTTTCATATAGTTTTATTAGTTTTATATGGTTTTATATAGTTTTATACAGTTTTATTAGTTTTGTACAGTTTTGTATAGTTCTGTATAGTTTTATGCAGTTTTATTAGTTTTATATACTTTTAAACTGTTTTATATAGTTTTACATAGTTTTATATAGTTTTATATAGTTTTATATAGTTTTATATAGTTTTATTAGTTTTACATAGTTTTATATAGTTTTATATAGTTTTATATAGTTTTATTAGTTTTACATAGTTTTATATAGTTTTATATAGTTTTATATAGTTTTATTAGTATGATATAGCCTTATACAGTTTTATATATTTTTATATAGATTCATATAGTTTTATTAGTTTTACATAGTTTTATACAGTTTTATTAGTTTTATACAGCTTTATATAGTTTTTATATAGTTTTATTAGTTTTATATATAGTTTTATAAAGTTTTATTAGTTTTACATAGTTTTATATAGTTTTATATAGTTTTATATAGTTTTATATAGTTTTATACAGTTTCATATATTTTTATACAGATTTATATACTTTTATACAGTTTTATTTGTTCCGTATAGTTTTATATAGCTTTATTAGTTTGATATAGCCTTATACAGTTTTATATATTTTTATATAGATTCATATAGTTTTATTAGTTTATATAGTTTTATATAGTTTTATGTAGTTTTATATAGTTTTATACAGTTTGATTAGTTTTATATAGCTTTATACAGTTTTATAAAGTTTTATATAGTTTTATATAGTTTTATATAGCTTGTATAAATTTTTATTAGTTTTATATAGTTTTATATAGTTTTATATAGTTTTATATAGTTATATATAGTTTTATATAGTTTTATATAGTTTTATATAGTTTTATATGGGTTTATATAGTTTTATATAGTTTTATATAGTTTTATATAGTTTTATATAGTTTTATATAGTTTTATATAGTTTTATATAGTTTTATATAGTTTTACACAGATTTATACAGTTTTATACAGTTTTATATACTTTTATATAGTTTTATTTGTTTTGTATAGTTTTATATAGTTTTATTAGTTTGATATAGCCTTATACAGTTTTATATATTTTCATATAGTTTCATATAGTTTTAGTAGTTTTATATAGTTTTATATAGTTTATATAGTTTTATATAGTTTTATATAGTTTTATGTAGTTTTATATAGTTTTATACAGTTTTATTAGTTTTGTACAGTTTTGTATAGTTCTGTATAGTTTTATGTAGTTTTATTAGTATTATATACTTTTAAATAGTTTTATATAGTTTTACACAATTTATATGGTTTTATACAGTCTTATATATTTTTATACAGTTTCATACAGTTTTATACAGTTTTGTATACTTTTATATAGCTTTATTTGTTTTGTTGAGTTTTATATAGTTTTATTAGTATGATATAGCCTTATACAGTTTTATATAGTTTAATTAGTATTATATAGTTTTACACAGTTTTCTATAGCTTTATATAGTTTTTATATAATTTTATATAGTTTTATATAGTTTTATATAGTCTTATATAGTTTTACACAGATTTATACAGTTTTATACTGTTTTATATACTTTTATATAGTTTTATTTGTTTTCTTATTGTTTTATATAGTTTATTAGTTTGATATAGCCTTATAGAGTTTTATATATTTTTTCATATAGATTCATATAGTTTTATTAGTTTTATATAGTTTTATATAGTTTTATATAGTCTTATGTAGTTTTATATAGATTTATAGAGTTTTATTAGTTTTTATACAGTTTTGTATAGTTCTGTATAGTTTTATGTAGTTTTATTAGTATTATATACTTTTATACAGTTTTATATAGTTTTACACAGTTTTATATAGTTTTATTAGTTTTATATAGTTTTATATAGTTTTATATAGTTTTATATAGTTTTACACAGTTTTATATAGTTTTATTAGTTTTATATAGTTTTTATATAGTTTTATTAGTTTGATATAGTTTTATACAGTTTTATATTGTTTTATAAAGTTTTATATAGTTTTATATAGTTCTACATAGTTTTATATAGTTTTATATAGTTTTATATAGTTTTATATAGTTTTATTTGTTTTGTATACTTTTATATAGTTTTATTTGTTTTGTATAGTTTTTATATAGTTTTATTAGTTTGATATAGCCTTATACAGTTTTATATATTTTCATATAGATTCATATAGTTTTATTAGTTTTATATAGTTTTATATAGTTTTATACAGTTTCATACAGTTTTATACAGTTTTGTATACTTTTATATAGTTTTATTTGTTTTGTTGAGTTTTATATAGTTTTATTAGTATGATATAGCCTTATACAGTTTTATATAGTTTAATTAGTATTATATAGTTTTACACAGTTTTCTATAGCTTTATATAGTTTTATATAGTTCTATATAGTTTTATATAGTTTTATACAGTTTTATATAGTTTTATATAGTTTTATATAGGTTTATATAGTTTTATATAGTTTTATATAGTTTTATATAGTTTTACACGGATTTATACAGTTTTATACTGTTTTATATACTTTTATATAGTTTTATTTGTTTTCTATATTGTTTTATATAGTTTTATTAGTTTGATATAGCCTTATAGAGTTTTATATATTTTTTCATATAGATTCATATAGTTTTATTAGTTTTATATAGTTTTATATAGTTTTATATAGTTTTATATAGTTTTATTAGTTTTATATAGTTTTATATAGTTTTATATGGTTTTATACAGTTTTATATAGTTCTGTATAGTTTTATATAGTTTTAATAGTTTTATAAAGTTATATACAGTTTTATTACTTTTATATAGTTTTACAAAGTTTTATACAGTCTTATATAGTTTTATACAGTTTGATATAGTTTTATATAGTTTTATACAGTTTTATTAGTTTGATATAGTTTTATATAGTTTCATATAGTTTTATATAGTTTTCTATAGTTTTATATAGTTTTATATAGTTTTATTTGTTTTGTATACTTTTATATAGCTTTATTTGTTTTGTACAGTTTTATATAGTTTTATTAGTTTCATATAGCCTCATACAGTTTTATATATTTTTATATAGATTCATGTAGTTTTATTAGTTTTATATAGTTTTATATAGTTTTATATAGTTTTATATAGTTTTATGTAGTTTTATATAGTGTTATACAGTTTTCTTAGATTTATATAGTTTTGTATAGTTCTGTATAGTTTTATGTAGTTTTATTAGTATTATATACTTTTAAAAGTTTTTATATAGTTTTACACAATTTATAAAGTTTTATACAGTCTTATATAGTTTTATACAGTTTGATATAGTTTTATATAGTTTACAAAGTTTTATACAGTCTTATATAGTTTTATACAGTTTGATTTATTTTTATATAGTTTTATACAGTTTTATTAGTTTCGTACAGTTTTATATAGTTCTGTATAGTTTTATGTAGTTTTATTAGTATTATATACGTTTAAACAGTTTTATATAGTTTTACACAGTTTTATATAGTTTTATGTAGTTTTATGTAGTTTTATGTAGTTTTATATAGTTTTATACAGTTTACAAAGTTTTATACAGTCTTATATAGTTTTATACAGTTTGATATAGTTTTATATAGTTTGATACAGTTTTATTAGTTTGATGTATTTTTATATAGTTTCATATAGTTTTATATAGTTTTATATAGTTTTATATAGTTTTATATAGTTTTATATAGTTTTATATAGTTTTATATAGTTTTATATAGTTTTATATAGTTTTACACAGATTTATACAGTTTTATACAGTTTTATATACTTTTATATAGTTTTATTTGTTTTGTATAGTTTTATATAGTTTTATTAGTTTGATATAGCCTTATACAGTTTTATATATTTTCATATAGTTTCATATAGTTTTATTAGTTTTATATAGTTTTATATAGTTTTATATAGTTTTATGTAGTTTTATACAATTTTATTAGTTTTGTACAGTTTTGTATAGTTCTGTATAGTTTAATGTAGTTTTATTAGTTTTAAATACTTTTAAACAGTTTTTATATAGTTTTACATAGTTTTATATATTTTTATATAGTTTTATAAAGTTTTATATAGTTTTATATAGTTTTATATAGTTTTATATAGTT
>NW_027475545.1:0-40965 GCF_051020985.1 Nomia melanderi | reverse complement strand
AACTACATTAAACTAACAAAACTATATAAAACAGTATAAAACTATTACAACTATATAAAACTATATAAAACTATATAGAACTAATAAAACTATATAATACTTCATAAAACTCTATAAAACTATATAAACCTATTTAAAACTATATAAAACTATATAAAACTATATAAAGCTAACAAAACTATATAAAACTATGTAAAAGTATAACACTATATAAAACTATATAAAACTATATAAAACTAAATGAAGCTACATAAAACTACATAAACTATATAAAACTATATAAAACTATATAAAACTATATAAAACTATATAAAACTCTATAGAGCTATATATTACTATATAAAACTATATAAAACTATATAAAACTATATAAAACTATATAAAACTATATAAAACTATTTAAAACTATATAAAACTATATAAATCTATATAAAACTCTATAAAACTATATAAAACTATTTAAAACTATATAAAACTATATAATACTATATAAAACTATATTAAACTAACAAAACTATATAAACAGTATAAAACTATTACAACTATATAAAACTATATAAAACTCTATATAACTATATAGTACTATATAAAACTATATAAACTTTATAAAACTATATAAAACTATATAAAACTATAGAAAACTACATAAAACTATATTAAACTAACAAAACTATATAAAACGAAGTAAAACTATATAAAATTATGTAAAACTATATAAAACTATATAAAACTATATAAAACTATACAAAACTATATAAAACTATGTAAAACTATATAAAACTGTATAAAACTGACAAAGCTATATAAAACTATATAAAACTATATAAAACTACATAAAACTGTCTGAAACTGTATAAAATTATATAAACTATATAAAAATACATAGGGCTAAATAAAACTATGTAAAACTATAAAATTCTATTAAAACTATATAAAACTATATAAAATTAATAATACTATACAAGACTATATAATACTATATAAAACTATATAAAACCATAAATTGCTAATAAATATATATAAAACTATATAAAACTCTATAAAACTAAATGAAACTACATAAAACTATATAAAACTATGAAAACTATGTTAAACTATATAAAACCACATAAAACTGTCTGAAACTGTATAAAACTATATAAACTATAAAAACTATCTAAACCTCTATGAAACTAAACGAAACTACATAAAACTATATAAAACTATATAAAACTCTATAATACTAAATGAAACTACATAAAACTATATAAAACTATATAAAACTATGAAAACTATATAAAACTATATGAAACTATATGAAACTATATAAAACTCTATAAAACTATATAAAACTATTTAAAAATATAATATATAAAAGTATATAAAACTATATAAAACTGTATAAAACAGTATAAAACTATATAAAACTATATAAAACTATATAAAACTATATAAAACTATGTAAAACTATATAAAACTATATAAAACTATATAAAACTAACAAAACTATATAAAACTGTATAAAACTATACAAAACTATATGAAACGATATAAAGCTATATAAAACTATATAAAACTATATAAAACTATATAAAACTATATAAAACTATATAAAACTATATAAAACTATATAAAACTATATAAAACTAACAAAACTATATAAAACGAAGTAAAACTATATAAAATTATATAAAACTATATAAAACTATATAAAACAATATAAAACTATATAAAACTATATAAAACTAAATAAAACTATATAAAACTATATAAAACTGAGAAAACTATATAAAACTATATAAAACTTTATAAGACTATATAAAACTATATAAAACTATATAAAACTATATAAAACTATTTAAAACTATATAAAACTATATAAAACTATATAAAAGTATATAAAACTATAGAAAACTACATAAAACTATATTAAACTAACAAAACTATATAAAACAGTATAAAAATATTAAAACTATATAAAACTATATAAAACTATATAAAACTATATAAAACTAATAAACTATATAAAACTTTATAAAACTATACAAAACTATATGAAACGATATAAAGCTATATAAAACTATATAAAACTATATAAAACTATATAAAACTATATAAAACTATATAAAACTATATAAAACTATATAAAACTATATAAAACTATATAAAACTATATAAAACTCTATAAAACTATATAAAACTAACAAAACTATATAAAACTATATAAAATTATATAAAACTATATAAATCTATATAAAACTATATAAAACTATATAGAACCATATAAAACTCTATAGAACTATATAAAACTATATAAAACTATATAAAACTATATAAAACTATATAAAAGTATATGAAACTAACAAAACTATATAAAACAGTATAAAACTATTAAAACTATATAAAACTATATAAAACTATATAAAGCTATTTAAAAATATATAAAACTATATATAACTATATAAAACTATATTAAATTAACAAAACGGTATAAAACAGTATAAAACTATACAAAACTATATAAAACTATATAAAACAATATAAAAGTATGTAAAACTATATAAAACTATGTAAAACTATATAAAACTATATAAAACTATATAAAACTAACAAAACTATATAAAACTGTATAAAACTATACAAAACTATATAAAACTATATAAAGCTATATAAAACTATTTAAAACTATTTAAAACTATATAAAACTATATAAAACTATATAAAACTATATAAAACTATATAAAACTGAGAAAAGTATATAAAACTATATAAAACTATATAAAACTATATAAAGCTAACAAAATTATGTAAACCTATATAAAACTCTATAGAACTATATAAAACTATATAAAACTATATAAAACCATATAAAACTATATAAAACTATTTAAAACTATATAAAACTATATAAAACTATATAAAACTATATAAAACTATATAAAACTATATAAAACTATATTAAACTAACAAAACTATATAAAACAGTATAAAACTATATAAAACAGTATAAAACTATATAAAACAGTATAAAACTATATAAAACTATATAAAACTATATAAAACTATATAAAACTATATAAAACTATATAAAGCTATATAAAACTATATAAAACTCTATAAAACTATATAAAACTATTTAAAACTATATAAAACAGTATAAAACTATATAAAACTATATAAAACTATATAAAACTATATAAAACTAATAAACCAATATAAAACTATATAAATCTACATAAAACAATATAAAACTCTACAAAACTCTACAAAACTATATAAAACTTTATAAAACTCTACAAAACTATATACAACTATATAAAACTATATAAAGCTATATAAAACTATATAAAGCACTATAAAACTAAATGAAACTACATAAAACTATGACAACTATATAAAACTATATAAAACTATATAAAACTATATAAAACTATATAAAACTATATAAAACTCTATAAAACTATATAAAACTATATAAAACTATATTAAACTAACAAAACTATATAAAACAGTATAAAACTATATAAAACTATATAAAAATATATAAAAATATATAAAACTATATAAAACTATATAAAACTATATGAAAGTATATAAAACTATATAAAACTATACAAAACTATATAAAACTATGTAAAACTATATAAAACTTTATAAAACTAACAAAGCTATATAAAACTATATAAAACTATATAAAACTATATAAAGCTATATAAAACTATATAAAACTATATAAAACTATATAAAGTTAAGAATACTATATAAACCTATATAAAACTCTATAGAACTATATAAAACTATATAAAATTAATAATACTATACAAGACTATATAATACTATATAAAACTATATAAAACCATAAAACGCTAATAAAGCTACAAAAAACTATATAAAACTATACAAAACTATATAAAACTATGTAAAACTGTATAAAACTTTATAATACTGACAAGGCTATATAAAACTATATAAAACTATATAAAACTATATAAAACTAAATGGCACTACATAAAAATATATAAAACTATGTAAAACTATGAAATCTATATAAAACTATATAAAACTATATAAAACTATATAAAACTCTATAAAACTATATAAAACTAACAAAACTATATAAAACTATATAAAATTATATAAAACTATATAAATCTATATAAAACTATATAAAACTATATAGAACCATGTCAAACTCTATAGAACTATATAAAACTATATAAAACTATATAAAACTATATAAAACTATATAAAAGTATATGAAACTAACAAAACTATATAAAACAGTATAAAACTATTAAAACTATATAAAACTATATAAAACTATATAAAGCTATTTAAAAATATATAAAACTATATATAACTATATAAAACTATATTAAATTAACAAAACGGTATAAAACAGTATAAAACTATACAAAACTATATAAAACTATATAAAACAATATAAAAGTATGTAAAACTATATAAAACAATGTAAAACTATATAAAACTATATAAAACTATATAAAACTAACAAAACTATATAAAACTGTATAAAACTATACAAAACTATATAAAACTATATAAAGCTATATAAAACTATTTAAAACTATTTAAAACTATATAAAACTATATAAAACTATATAAAACTATATAAAACTATATAAAACTGAGAAAAGTATATAAAACTATATAAAACTATATAAAACTATATAAAGCTAACAAAATTATGTAAACCTATATAAAACTCTATAGAACTATATAAAACTATATAAAACTATATAAAACTATATAAAACTATATAAAACTATTTAAAACTATATAAAACTATATAAAACTATATAAAACTATATAAAACTATATTAAACTAACAAAACTATATAAAACAGTATAAAACTATATAAAACAGTATAAAACTATATAAAACAGTATAAAACTATATAAAACTATATAAAACTATATAAAACTATATAAAACTATATAAAACTATATAAAACTGAGAAAACTATATAAAACTATATAAAACTGAGAAAACTATATAAAACTATATAAAACTTTATAAGACTATATAAAACTATATAAAACTATATAAAACTATATAAAACTATATAACACTATATAAAACTAACAAAACCATATAAAGCTATATAAAACTCTATAAAACTATATAATACTATATAAAACTATATAAAACTATATAAAACTAACAGAACTATATAAACCTATATAAAACTATATAGAACAATATAAAACTATATAAACCTATATAAAACCATATAAAACTAACAAAACAATATAAAACAATGTAAAACTATATAAAACGATATAAAACTATATAAAGCTAACAAAATTATGTAAACCTATATAAAACTCTATAGAACTATATAAAACTATATAAAACTGTATAAAACTATATAAAACTATATAAAACTATATAAAACTATATAAAACTATATAAAACTGTATAGAACTATATAAAACTATATAAAACTATATAAAACCATATAAAACTAACAAAACTATATAAAACTATATAAAACTATATAAAACTATATAAATCTATATAAAACTATATAAACCTATATAAAACTATATAACACTATATAAAACTAACAAAACTATATAAACCTATATAAAACTATATAAAACGATATAAAACTATATAAAACGATATAAAACTATATAGAACCATATAAAACTCTATAGAACTATATAAAACTATATAAAACTATATAAAACTATATAAGACTATATAAAACTCTATAAAACTATATTAAACTATATAAAAGTATATAAAACTATATAAAACTAACAAAACTATATAAAGCTATATAAAACTTTATAAAACTATATAATACTATATAAAACTATATAAAACTATATAAAACTAACAAAACTATATAAACCTATATAAAAATATATAGAACCATATAAAACTATATAAAACTATATAAAACCATATAAAACTAACAAAACTATATAAAACAATGTAAAACTATATAAAACGATATAAAACTATATAAAACTAACATAACTATAAAACCTGTATAAAACTCTATAGAACTATATACAACTATATAAAACTATATAAAACTATATAAAACTAATCAAACTGTAAAACTATATAAAACTATATAAAACTTATAAAACTATATAAAACTATATAAATCTATATAAAACTATATAAAACTATATAGAACCATATAAAACCATGTCAGACTATATAAAACTAATAAAACTATGTCAAAGTACATAGGGCCAAATAAAACTATGTAAAACTATAAAATTATATTAAAACTATATAATACTATATAAATCTACATAAACCTATATAAAACTCTAGAGAACTATATAAAACTATATAATACTAACAAAACTATATAAAACTATATAAAACTATATAAGCCTATATAAAACTCTATAGAATTATATAAAACTATATGAAACTAACAAAACTATATAAACCTATGTAAAAGTCTATAGAACAATATAAAACTATTTAAAGCTATATAAAACTATATAAACCTATATAAAACTCTATAGAACTATTGAAAACTATATAAAACTATATAAAACTATATAAAATTATATGAAACTAATAAAACTATATAAACCTATATAAACCTATATAAAATTCTATAGAACTATATAAAACTATATAAAACTATATAAAACCATATAAAACTATATAAAACTAACAAAACTATATAAAACTATATAAAACTATATAAAACTATATAAAACTATATAAATCTATATAAATCTATATAAATCTATATAAAACTATATAAAACTATATAGAACCATATAAAACTCTATAGAACTATATAAAACCAAATAAAACTAACAAAACTATATAAAACTATATAAAACTATATAAAACCATATAAAACTAACAAGACTATATAAAACTATATAAAACTATATAAAACTATATAAAACTATATAAAACTATATAAAACTATATAAAACTAACAAAACTATATAAACCTATATAAAACTATATAGAACAATATAAAACTATATAAAACTATATAAAACCATATAAAACTAACAAAACTATATAAAACAATGTAAAACTATATAAAACGATATAAAACTATATAAAACTAACTTAACTATAAAACCTGTATAAAACTCTATAGAGCTATATACAACTATATAAAACTATATAAAACTATATAAAACTAATCAAACTGTAAAACTATATAAAACTATATAAAACTAATAAAACTATATAAAACTATATAAATCTATATAAAAGTATATGAAGCTATATAAAACTATATAAAACTATATAAACCTATATAAAATTCTATAGAACTATATAAAACTAAATAAAACTATATAAAACCATATAAAACTAACAAAACTATATAAAACTATATAAAACTATATAAAACCATATAAAACTAACAAGACTATATAAAACTATATAAAACTCTATAGAATTATATAAAACTATATAAAACTAACAAAACTATATAAACCTATGTAAAAGTCTATAGAACTATATAAAACTATTTAAAGCTATATAAAACTATATAAACCTATATAAAATTCTATAGAACTATATAAAACTATATAAAACTATATAAAACCATATAAAACTAACAAAACTATATAAAACTATATAAAACTCTATAAAACTATATAAAACTATATAAAACTATATAAAACTATATAAAACTATATAAAACTGTATAAAACTAACAAAACTATATAAAACTATATAAAATTCTATAAAACTATATAAAAGTATATAAAACTATATAAAACTAACAAAACTATATAAAGGTATATAAAACTCTATAAAACTATATAATACTATATAAAACTAACAAAACTATATAAAACTATATAAAACTATATAAAACTATATAAAACTATATAAAACTATATAAAACTATCAAAACTATATAAACCTATATATAACTCTACAGATATATATAAAACTATATAAAACTATATAAAACTAATAAAACTATATAAAACAATATAGTACTATATAAAACTATATAAAACTCTATAGAACTATATAAAACTAACAAAACTACATAAAACTATATAAAACTCTATAAAAGTATATAATACTATATGAAACTATATAAAACTATATAAAGCTATATAAAACTAACAAAACTATATAAAACTATATAAAACTATATAAATCTATATAAAAATATATAAAACTATATAGAACCATATAAAACTCTATAGAACTATATAAAACTATATAAAACTATATAACACTATATAAAAGTATATGAAACTAATAAAATTATATAAACCTATATAAAACTCTATAGAACTATATAAAACTAACAAAACTATATAAAACTATATAAAACTCTATAAAACTATATAAAACTATATAAAAGTATATAAAACTATATAAAACTAACAAAACTATATAAAGCTATATAAAACTCTATAAAACTATATAAAACTATATAAAACTATATAAAACTATATAAAACTATATAAAACTATATAAAACTATATAAAACTAACAAAACTATATAAAACTATATAAAATTCTATAAAACTATATAAAACTATATAAAAGTATTGTTGCGATACATCGAATTAACGAGGTTGCGATGTATCGAACTCGTCCCTCTAGCACGCACGGCTGAACCAACCCTTAGGATCTGAAGGGGGTTGAAATAAACTGGTCGCTAAGGAGTTGGTCATAGTAAACGAAGACAAACGAGTAGTCTTTGAGCGAACGTTGACGAGAATAGACGTGTTGAGCTATAGACTACATTCTGTAATATTTGTATGAAATTGTAAATATTAGTGTAAATAAGAACATTGTAAATAAACATGTCGCGGGCGAGCACCCCAGGACCCGCCCAGCGCAACACTGGTGTCAGAAGTGGGATACGCAGCCGTGCGAGTCCCACGGAAGATGTTCCTTCGTCATTGGAGAATATGTTTGAAGCTCTCCAACGAAGTTTAAGCGAACAACTTAACAACCAACAGCGATCCTTCGCAGATCAGATGGAGAAATGGCGGGTCCTATCTGAAGAGAGGGAAGCTTCTTGTAGGACGGCCCTAGTAGCCCGCGAAGCCGCCTTAGAAGGAAGGATCGCAGCGATGGAAGCGAACCAACAGGTTATCACTTCCAATTTAGAGACTTTAGCACAGAGGATCATAACGGTGACCTCGTCTGTAAGTCGCGACTCCGTAACGGCTGACCCGTTCGGACTCGCGGCTCCGTCTCAGCCAGCTGTGCAGTCGACTCCTCCTGTTGAAGGCAACAACGGGCCTCGCGGCATACCGGATCTGGGATATGTCGTGAGACCACCCGTTTTCGATGGAAGAAATGGGTGGAATGAGTACCACCTTCAATTTGAGGCTGTGGCTGCAGCGAACAGGTGGGATGAACCAAGGAAGGCGTTGGCCTTGGTTTCATCGCTGGAGGGTTCGGCTCGTAGTGTACTCACTTCCCTTCCCGCTGGTAGTTTACAGAATTACACCGCGATCGTTTCGGCACTGGAGTTCCGTTATGGAACGAAAAATTTAACGAATTTAAATTTCGTTTTATTCCAAAATTACAAACAGCGGAAAGGAGAGTCCATTTCCGATTTGGCCAGGGAGATAGAAAGGTTGGCGCAGGCCGCCTTTTGTGAATGCCCTGCCGAGATCAGGGACAAACTGGCGGCCTCCCAGTTCGTGTCAGCTCTGGCCAACGAAGACATGAAAAGAGCGTTAAGACTCGGCGGGTTTGCATCTCTCAGGGCTGCCGTTATTCGTGCCCTGGAGATCGAAGCCGTCGAGAGCACTTCAGAGGTCACCGCTGATGAAGTGCGGGTACTAAAATCTGTGCCCCGTGTTTTTGAGTGCAATGCGGCTCGAGAAGGCACCTCGCAGGATGATCGACCGGACATGACGTACAGAAGTCGGACCAGGTGGCAAGGTTCCTCGAAGAGGCCCGAGAAGCAGAAGGAGTGCTGGGTCTGCGGGAAGAGCGGACACTTTCAACGGGATTGTCGGATAGGAAAAACAGAGAAACCGAAGAAGGGAAACGGGAAAAGGTCGGAGTAATGGGGGAGCCTCCGACTTCAAGTTCTCCTACCCCCGTCGTCCGAAGAGTGAACCCTCAGGAGAAGATGAGCATCGAGGGATTCATCAATGGAAGAAAGTGCAAGATCATCATTGATACCGGATCCTACGTAAATCTGTTATCAGCAAACAAGTTCGGTCCCAGGGAAACACTTAACGCGGCGGGTGTAGGAAGCGTGAGAGTCTTCTCGGTTTCGGGAGAAAATCTGAAAATTTTCGGAAAAGAGCGATTCCCTCTGAAAATTGGAAACTTCCAGACGGAAGAAGAATTTTTACTTATACACATGAAAGAAGAATGCATTTTGGGAAGCAACTTCCTCCAAAAGCATGCGAGTAAAATTGACTTCGCCTCGGGTACGCTATCTATTAATGGAGAGGAGCTGTTCCTGCAAGAAAAATCACAAGAGGAGGCGGTCGTACCTGTACATCTGCAGGACTTGTACTCCCGTTGTTCCGGACAACTTACTGAAGAAGAAAGGAAGAGGTTTCGCCGACTATTACAAGAATTTCAAGACGTTTTTGCCGAAAACCCCGAGCAAGTGGGAAAGTGTGAGGTCGTGCGGCACAGGATCAATACGGGAGATCACGCTCCGATCAAGCAGGCACCACGACGTTTACCGTTCTGTCGCCGTGCCGAAGTTGACGAATTATTGGCGAAGATGCAGAAGCAAGGGGTGATAGAAGAGTCGAAAAGCCCCTGGTCTTCGCCAATTGTCCTTGTAAAGAAAAAGGATGGAAGTACCCGTTTTTGTGTCGATTACCGCCGACTTAATGAAATTACCAAGAAGGACTCCTATCCGCTGCCCAGGATAGAAGACACCTTGGACGCCCTTTCTGGATCTTCTTGGTTCTCAACAATTGATCTCCAAAGTGGATATTGGCAGATTCCTGTCGATAAAAGGGATCGTGAGAAGACCGCATTTTGCACAGGCTCTGGATTGTGGCAATTCAAAGTGATGCCATTTGGACTGTGTAATGCTCCAGCTACCTTCGAAAGACTCATGGAAACTGTTCTCGCTGATCTGACTTGGAAGATTTGTCTAGTGTACTTGGACGATATAATTGTCTATGGACGAACCTTCGAAGAGGAAGTACAACGCTTAAAAGAGGTGTTCACCCGCCTGCGCGAAGTAAAGCTTTTGATGAACCGGAAGAAATGTAGCTTCTTCCGCAACGAAGTGGCATACCTGGGACATGTCGTATCCAGTCAAGGAGTTAAAACGGATCCGGAGAAGATTTCTGCGGTACGTGAATGGCCGATTCCCAAGAACAAGACTGAACTACGAAGCTTTCTTGGACTCTGCACGTACTACAGAAAATTCGTGCAGGGCTTTTCGCGTATCGCACGACCGCTACACCGACTGACGGAAGAGAAGATGGACTTCGTATGGACGGAAGAGTGTCAAGAGGCGTTCGAAGCGCTGAAGAGGACATTAGAAGAGACACCTGTTTTGGCGTACCCTTGGATGGACGCGGACTTCGTTCTGGATACCGATGCCTCGAATTTTGCCATCGGAGCAGTCCTGTCACAAATACAAAACGGAGAGGAGAGGGTCATCGCGTATTTCTCCAAGACGCTGGGGAAAGCAGAGAGAAATTATTGTGTGACCCGAAAGGAACTCTTGGCCATAGTCAAGTCCATAGAGCATTTCCATCACTATCTTTATGGACGAAAATTTCTTATCCGCACAGA
The DNA here is from genome assembly GCF_051020985.1 of Nomia melanderi. NCBI lineage: Eukaryota > Metazoa > Arthropoda > Insecta > Hymenoptera > Halictidae > Nomia > Nomia melanderi. The sequence goes on along the minus strand of NW_027475545.1, from coordinate 29,243 downwards.
TCATGCAGCTCTGACCTGGCTCCTGAATTTCAAGAATCCAGAAGGTCAAACGGCGCGTTGGATCGAACGATTACAGGAGTACCAATTTGAAATTAAATACAGAGCAGGAAATATACATGGAAATGCGGATAGCCTTTCAAGAAGACCATGTGGGGAACAGTGTAAGCGTTGCTCCCGTGTGGAAGAAAAAGAGAGTGCAAACGAACACTGTCTCCTCAGGACCACATATAGAAACGAGCAGTTAGACGAGTGGAGAAAAGCTCAAGAGGAAGACGATGAAATTGGCTTGGTATTCTTGAAGAAACAAGAAGGAACGAAACCAAGCTGGCCGGAACTTTCGTCTTCCTCGCCGGAAACGAAATACTTGTGGGCAATTTGGGATTCCCTGGAAATCAAGGAAGGTCTCTTGTGCAGGAAATGGGAATCTGCCGATGGGAAACAAGTTTCTTGGCTTCTGGTTGTGCCGAAGAGCAAGGTTGAAGAGGTTTTGAAGCAATGCCACGACGCACCATCAGGTGGCCATTTTGGAATCAAGAAGACGCTGGCCAAAGTTCGTCAGAGATTCTTCTGGTTGGATCACCGGAAAGCCGTCGACGAGTGGTGTCGACGATGTTATACTTGTTCGGCGAAGAAGGGCCCCAAAGAGAGGGGAATAGGGGCCATGAAGGTTTACAATGTCGGGGCACCATTTGAGAGGATCGCGCTCGACATTGTGGGTCCCTTGCCCAGGTCTTCGGCCGGAAACAGGTACGCGCTGGTTGTGGTAGATTATTTTTCGAAGTGGCCGGAGGTGATTGCGCTACCAAACCAGCAGGCGACAACGATTGCAAGAGCGTTGTTGGAACAGGTGATCAGCCGGTATGGAGTGCCGCTAGAGTTGCACTCTGATCAGGGTCGGAGTTTCGAATCTTCCATCTTCAAGGAACTGATGAAGATGCTGGGGATAAAGAAGACGAGGACAACTCCCTTACACCCTCAGTCGGATGGACTCGTAGAGCGGATGATTAGAACTTTGCTGCAGTATCTGTCCCAGTTTGTTTCAGAACATCAGAAAGATTGGGACGAATGGATTCCAACGTTTCTTCTTGCATACCGGACCTCCAGACATGAAACCACAGGATTGACTCCATCTATGGTTTTCATGGGCAGAGAGCTGCGTCTTCCGTTAGACCTGTTGAGAGGGACTTCACCAAGTGCTTTAACGGATGAGAAGACGTACGTCGAAGAATACCGAGCAAGACTTGCTGAAACTCACAACTTTGTACGAGAGAGGTTGCGGATATGTAGCAACAAAGCAAAATCATGGTACGATTCCCGTGCACGGCCGATCTCATTTGCCCAAGGAGAGAAGGTCTGGTTGTACAATCCGAAAAGAACAAAAGGGAAATGTCCCAAGTTGCAATTTGACTGGGAAGGACCATACGAGGTTGTTCAACGATTGAATGACCTAATCTATAGGATTGTCCGTTCCCCTAGAAAGAAAATGCGGATTGTACATGTCAATCGGCTTGCTCGCTTCGATTCAAGAACAACGAATTTGAAGAAATCAAAGGACAATGATCGACATTCTTCGCCCAAGAAGAGGACTTGTCGTCGCTGAAGACTAGGGAAAGAATTTTCCTTCTGGCAGCGGAGGCTTTCCTTCGTTTGCAGCCGAACCGGCCAAGGTTGGTATGAGGAAGTGACATTCTCTTAGGAGGGTGTCCCCTCATCTTCTGAGGCTGCATTTCAATAGCGGCGTGCAGCGCCAGGAGTCGGTTCGCGAAAGAGTGGTGTTCGGGAGCCCCAAATAAAGGGTTCAGGAGAAGGTTTCCTTGGGGGAACATCCGAGGGAGAGTTTCTCGACGGCTAGAGGAAATTCACCCGAGAAGCCTGTAGGAAAGAAGACTATAAATACAAGAAAGAAGGACTCAATGTGGAAGGGCGAGGAATGAGTGATCCAGGATTACCCGGAGAAGAATTCTTCGGAGGATCGAGTACCGGCGTCTTGCTCAGGGTTTTTGGTGGTTTTCCCCTGAGACGGAGGACGAATGTCAGGACGTTACTGTCTGAGAGACCACCTAGGTAAAGGAATTAATTTGGTTTTACCTACTCTTCAGGCAGAGGTACCACGTGGTTGCAGGCCGGCTTCACTGACAGAAGGAAGCGACAGAGGTTAGCGTTATCGGACTGAAGACGTTCACAGTCGTCGGACTGAAATTGCCGACAGTGAAGTTTGACGCGGTCGGGACGACCGCTCAACGAAGGAGGAGGGCAATGTTGCGATACATCGAATTAACGAGGTTGCGATGTATCGAACTCGTCCCTCTAGCACGCACGGCTGAACCAACCCTTAGGATCTGAAGGGGGTTGAAATAAACTGGTCGCTAAGGAGTTGGTCAGAGTAAACGAAGACAAACGAGTAGTCTTTCAGCGAACGTTGACGTGAATAGACGTGTTGAGCTATAGACTACATTCTGTAATATTTGTATGAAATTGTAAATATTAGAGTAAATAAGAACATTGTAAATAAACATGTCGCGGGCGAGCACCCCAGGACCCGCCCAGCGCAACAGTATATAAAACTATATGAAACTAACAAAACTATATAAATGTATATAAAACTCTATAAAACTATGTAATACTATATAAAACTATATAAAACTATATAAAGCTAACAAAACTATATAAACCTATATAAAACTATATAGAAGTATATAAAACTATATAAAACTATATAAAACCATATAAAACTAACTAAACTATATAAAACTATATAAAACTATATAAACCTATATAAAACTATATAGAACTATATAAAACTATATAAAACTAACAAAACTATATAAAACTAACTAAACTATATAAAACTATATAAAACTATATAAACCTATATAAATCTCTATAGAACTATATAAAACTATATAAAACTAACTAAACTATATAAAACTATATAAAACTATATAAACCTATATAAAACTCTATAGAACTATATAAAACTATATAAAACTAACAAAACTATATAAAACTATATAAAACTATATAAAACTATATAAACCTATATAAAACTATATAAACCTATATATAACCATATAAAACCATGTCAGACTATATAAAATTAATAAAACTATGTCAAAGTACATAGGGCCAAATAAAACTATGTAAAACTCTAAAATTATATTAAAACTCTATAGAACTATATACAACTATATAAAACTATATAAAACTAATGAAACTATAAAACTATATAAAACTCTATAAAACTATATACAACTACATAAAACTGACAAAACTATATAAAAGTATGTAAAACTATATAAAACTATATAAAACTATATAAAACTATATAAAACTATATAAAACTATATAAAACTAATAAAACTAATAAAACTATAAAACTGAATAAAACTATATAAAACTAATAAAACTATAAAACTATAAAACTATATAAAACTCTATAAAACTATATACAACTATATAAAACTGACAAAACTATATAAAAGTATGTAAAACTATATAAAACTATATAAAACTATATAAAACTATATAAAACTATATAAAACTATATAAAACTACATAACACTATATAAAACTAACAAAACTATATAAACCTATTTAAAACTATATAAAACTATATAAAACTATATAAAACTCTATAGAACTACATAAAACTATATAAAACTATATAAAACTATATAAAACCCTATAGAACTATATAAAACTATATAAAACTATATAAAACTATATAAAACTATATAAAACTATATAAAACTATATAAAACTATATAAAACTATATAAAACTAACAAAACTATATAAAACTATTTAAATCTATATAATGCTATATAAAACTATATAAAACTATATAGAACCATATAAAACCATGTCAGACTATATAAAACTAATAAAACTATGTCAAAGTACATAGGGCCAAATAAAACTATGTAAAACTATAAAATTATATTAAAACTATATAATACTATATAAAACTACATAAACCTATATAAAACTCTATGGAACTATATAAAACTATATAAAACTAACAAAACTATATAAAATTATGTAAAACTATATAAACCTATATAAAACTCTATAGAATTATATAAAACTATATGAAACTAACAAAACTATATAAACCTATGTAAAAGTCTATAGAACTATATAAAAATATTTAAAGCTATATAAAACTATATAAAACTATATAAAACTCTATAGAACTACATAAAACTATATAAAACTATATAAAACCCTATAGAACTATATAAAACTATATAAAACTATTTAAAACTACATAAAACTATATAAACCTATATAAAACTATATAAACCTATATAAAACTCTATAGAACTATATAGAACTATATAAAACTATATAAAACTATATAAAACTAACAAAACTATATAAAACTATATAAATCTATATAAAGCTATATAAAACTATATAGAACCATATAAAACCATGTCAGACTATATAAAACTAATAAAACTATGTCAAACTACATAGGGCCAAATAAAACTATGTAAAACTATAAAATTATATTAAAACTATATAATACTATATAAAACTACATAAGCCTATATAAAACTCTATAGAACTATATAAAACTATATAAAATTATGTAAAACTATATAAACCTATATAAAACTCAATAGAATTATATAAAACTATATGAAACTAACAAAACTATATAAAACTATATAAAACTCTATAGAACTACATAAAACTGTATAAAACTCTATGAAAGTATATAAAACTATATAAAACTATATAAAACTATATAAAACTATACAAAACTAACAAAACTATATAAAACTATATAAAACTATATAAAACTATACAAAACTAACAAAACTATATAAAACTATATAAAACTATATAAAACTATACAAAACTAACAAAACTATATAAAACTATATAGTACTAAATAAAACTATATAACACTATATAAAACAAAATAAAACTATATAAAACTAACAAAACTATATAAAACTATATAAAACAATATAAAACTATATAAAACTATTTAAAACTATATAGAACTATATCAAACTATATAAAACTCTATAGAACTACATAAAACTATATAAAACTATATAAAACTATATAAAACTAACAAAACTATATAAAACTATATAAAACTATATAAAACTACATAAAGCTATATAAACCTATATAAAACTATATAAACCTATATAAAACTCTATAGAACTATATAGAACTATAGAAAACTATATAAAACTATATAAAACTAATAAAACTATATAAAACTATATAAAACTCTATAAAACTATATACAACTATATAAATCTGACAAAACTATATAAAAGTATGTAAAACCATATAAAACTATATAAACCTATATAAAACTATATAAAACTATATAAAACTACATAAAACTCTATAGAACTACAAAGAACTATATAAAACTATATAAAACTATATAAAACTAACAAAACTATATAAAACTATATAAAACCATATAAAACTATAAAACTATATAAACCTATATAAAACTATATTAAACTATATGAAACTATATAAAACTATATAAAACGATATAAAAGTATATAAAACTAACAAAACTATATAACCCTATATAAAACTCTATAGAACTATATAAAACTATATAAAACTATATAAAACTATATAAAACTAACAAAACTATATAAAACTATATAAAACTATATAAAACTATATAAACCTATATAAAACTCATAAAACTATATAAACCTATATAAAACTCTATAAAACTATATAAAACTATATAAAACTATATAAACCTATATAAAACTCTATAAAACTATATAAAACTAACAAAACTATGTAAACCTATATAAAACTCTATAGAACTATATAAAACTATATAAAACTATATAAAACTATATAAAACTATATAAACCTATATAAAACTATATAAAACTATATAAAACTATATAAAAGTATATAAAACTATATAAAACTAACAAAATTATACAAAGCTATATAAAACTCTATAAAACTATATAATACTATATAAAACTATATAAAACTATATAAAACTATATTAAACTATATGAAACTATATAAAGCTATATAAAACGATATAAAAGTATATAAAACTAACAAAACTATATAACCCTATAAAAAACTCTGTAGAACTATATAAAACTATATAAAACTATATAAAACTATATAAAACTAACAAAACTATATAAACCTATACAAAACTCTATAGAACTATATAAAACTATATAAAACTATATAAAACTATACAAAACTATATAAACCTATATAAAACTCTATAGAACTATAGAAAACTATATAAAACTATATAAAAGTAACAAAACTATATAAAACTATATAAAACTCTATAAAACTGTAGAAACCTATATAATACTACATAAAACTATATAGAACCATATAAAACTATGTCAAACTATATAAAACTAATAAAACTATGTCTAACCACATAGGGCCAAATAAAACTATGTAAAACTATAAAATTCCGTTAAAAGTATATAAAAATATATAAAACTATATAAAACTATATAAAACTAACAAAACTATATAAACCTATACAAAACTCTATCGAACTATATAAAACTAACAAAACTATATAAAACTATATAAAACTATATAAAACTATATAAAACTATATAAAACTCTATAGAACTATATAAAACTATATAAAACTATATAAAGCTATATAAAACTAACAAAACTATATAAAACTATATAAAACTACATAAAACTATATAAAACTATGTAAAACTATATAAAACTATATAAAACTATATGAAACTAACAAAACTATATAAAACTATATACAACTATACAAAACTAACAAAATTATATTAAACTATTGAAAACGACATAAAACTATATAAAACTATATAAAACTCTATAGAACTATATAAAACTATATAAAACCATATAAAACTAACAAAAACTATATAAAACAATGTAAAACTATATAAAACGATATAAAACTATAAAATTCTACTAAAACTATATACAAATATATAAAACTACATAAAACTATATAAAACTAACAAAACTAAATAAACCTATACAAAACTATATAGAACTATATAATACTATTTACAACTATATAAAACTATATAAACCTATATAAAACTCTATAGAACTATATCAAACTATATAAAACTATACAAAATAATATAAAACTATATAAATGTATATAAAACTAACAAAAGTATATAAAACTATGTAAAACGACATAAAACTATATAAAACTATATAAAACTATATAAACCTATATAAAACTCTATAGAACTATGTAAAACTATATAAAACTATATAAAACTATATAAAACTAACAAAACTATATAAAACTATATAAAACTCTATAAAACTATGTAAAACTATATAAAACCATATAAAACTATATAATACTATATAAAACTAACAAAACTATATAATACTCTATATAACTATATAAAACTATATAAAGCTATATAAAACTATATAAAACTATATAAAACTATATAAAACAAACAAAACTATATAAAACTACATAAAACTATATAAAACTATGTAAAACTATATAAAACTATATAAAACTATATAAAACTAACAAAACTATATAAAACTATATAAAACTATATAAAACTAAGAAAACTATATAAAACTATATAAAACTATATAAAACTAACAAAACTATATAAAACTATATAAAACTATATAAAACTAACAAAACTATATAAACCTATATAAAACTATAAAGAAATATATAAAACTATATAAAACTATATAAAACTATATAAAACTAACAAAACTATATAAATCTATATAAAACTATATGAAACCAACAAAACTATATAAACCTATATAAAACACTATAGAACTATATAAAACTATATAAAACTATATAAAACTATATAAAACTATATAAAACTATATAAAACTAACAAAACTATATAAACCTATACAAAACTCTATAGAACTATATAAAACTATATAAAACTATATAAAACACTATAGAACTATATAAAGCTATGTAAAACTATATAAAACTATGTAAAACTATATAAAACCATATAAAACTAACATAACTATATAAAACAATGTAAAACTATATAAAACTATACAAAACTAACAAAACTATACAATACTAACAAAACTATATAAAACTATGGAAAACGACATAAAACTATATAAAACTATATAAAACTCTATAGAACTATATAAAACTATATAAAACCATATAAAACTAACAAAACTATATAAAACAATGTAAAACTATATAAAACGATATAAAACTATAAAATTCTACTAAAGCTATATAAAAATATATAAAACTACATAAAACTATATAAAACTTACAAAACTATATAAACCTATACAAAACTCTATAGAGCTATATAAAAGTATTTAAAACTATATAAAACTATATAAACCTATATAAAACTCTATAGAACTATATAAAACTATATAAAACTATATAAAGCTATATAAAACTAACAAAACTACATAAAACTATATAAAACTCTATAAAAGTATATAATACTATATGAAACTATCTAAAACTATATAAAACTAACAAAACTATATAAACCTATATAAAACTATATAGAACTATGTAAAACTATATAAAACTATATAAAACTATATAAAACTAACAAAACTGTATAAAACTATATACAACTCTATAAAAGTATATAAAACTATATAAAACTATATTAAACTATGTGAAAGTATATAAAACTATCAAAACTATATAAAACTATATAAAACTATATAAAACTATATAAAACTAACAAAACTATATAAAACTATATAAAACTATATAAAACTATATAAAACTATATAAAACTATATAAAACTATATAAAACTATATAAAACTATATAAAACTATATAAAACTATACAAAATTAAATAAAACTATATAAAAGTATATAAAACTAACAAAACTATATAAAACTATGTAAAACTAACAAAACTATATAAAACTATATAAAACTATATAAAACTATATAAAACTATATAAAACTATATAAAACTATATAAAACTATATAAAACTATATAAAACTATATAAAACTATACAAAATTATATAAAACTATATAAAAGTATATAAAACTAACAAAACTATATAAAACTATGTAAAACGACATAAAACTATATAAAACTATATAAAACTCTATAGAACTATATAAAACTATATAAAACTATATAAAACTATATAAACCTATATAAAACACTATAGAACTATATAAAACTATATAAAACTTTATAAAACTATATAAAACAAACAAAACTATATAAAACTACATAAAACTATATAAAACTATGTAAAACTATATAAAACTATATAAAACTATATAAAACTAACAGAACTATATAAAACTATATAAAACTATATAAAACTAACAAAACTATATAAAACTATATAAAACTATATAAAACTAACAAAACTATATAAAACTATATAAAACTAACAAAACTATATAAAACTATATAAAACTATATAAAACTAACAAAACTATATAAAACAATGTAAAACTATATAAAACGATATAAAACTATAAAATTCTACTAAAACTATATAAAAATATATAAAACTACATAAAACTATATAAAACTATATAAACCTATATAAAACTCTATAGAACTATATAAAACTATATAAAACTATATAAAGCTATATAAAACTAACAAAACTATATAAAACTATATAAAACTATATAAAACTAACAAAACTATATAAAACTATATAAACCTATATGAAACTATATAAAACTATATAAAACTATATAAAACTCTATAGAACTATATAAAACTATATAAAACTATATAAAACTATATAAAGCTATATAAAACTCTATAGAACTATATAAAACTATATAAAACTATATAAAACTATATAAAACAATATAAAACTATATAAAACTCTATAGAACTATATAAAACTATATAAACCTATATAAAACTATATAAAACTAACAAAACTAAATAAAACTATATAAACGTATATAAAACTATATAAAACTAACAAAACTATATAAACCTATACGAAACTCTATCGAACTATATAAAACTATTTAAAACTATATAAAACTGACAAAACTATATAAATGTATGTAAAACTATATAAAACTATATAAAACTATATAAAACTATATAAAACTATATAAAACTATATAAAACTATATAAACCTATATAAAACTCTATAGAATTATATAAAACTATATAAAACTATATAACACTATATAAAACTAACAAAACTATATAAACCTATATAAAACTATATAAAACTAACAAAACTAAATAAAACTATATAAACGTATATAAAACTATATAAAACTAACAAAACTATATAAACGTATACGAAACTCTATCGAACTATATAAAACTTTTTAAAACTATATAAAACTGACAAAACTATATAAATGTATGTAAAACTATATAAAACTATATAAAACTATATAAAACTATATAAAACTATATAAAACTATATAAAACTATATTAAACTATATAAACCTATATAAAACTCTATAGAATTATATAAAACTATATAAAACTAACAAAACTATATAAACCTATGTAAAAGTCTATAGAACTATATAAAATTATTTAAAGCTATATAAAACTATATACACCTATATAAAACTCTATAGAACTATATAAAACTATATAAAACTATATAAAACTATATAAAACTAACAATACTATATAAAACTATATAAAACTAACAAAACTAAATAAACCTATACAAAACTCTATAGAACTATATAAAACTATTTAAAACTCTATAAAACTATATAAACCTATATAAAACTCTATAGAACTATATGAAACTATATAAAACTATATAACACTATATAAAACTAACAAAACTATATAAACCTATATAAAACTATATAAAACTATATAAAACTATATTAAAATCTATAGAAATATATAAAACTATATGAAACTATATAAAACTATATAAAACTATATAAAACTATTTAAAACTATATAACACTATATAAAACTAACAAAACTATATAAAACTATAAATAACTAACAAAACTATATAAAACTATATAAATCTATATAAATCTATATAAAACTATATAAAACTATATAGAACCATATAAAACCATGTCAGACTATATAAAACTAATAAAACTATGTCAAACTAAATAGGGCCAAATAAAACTATGTAAAACTATAAAACTATGTAAAAATATATAGTAGTATATAAAACTATATAAAACTATATAAAACTATATAAAACTATATACCACTATACAAAACTAACAAAACTATATAAAACTATATAAAACCATATAAAACTATATAAAGCTAACAAAACTATATAAAATTATATAAAACTATATAAAACTAACAAAACTATATAAAACTATATAAACCTATATGTAACTATATAAAACTATATAGAACTATATAAAACTCTATAGAACTATATAAAACTATATAAAACTATATAAAACTATATAAAGCTATATAAAACTCTATAGAACTATATACAACTATATAAAACTATATAAAACTATTTAAAACTATATAAAACTCTATAGAACTATATAAAACTATATAAAACTATATAAAACTATATAAAACTAACAAATCTAAATAAAACTATATAAACGTATATAAAACTATATAAAACTAACAAAACTATATAAACCTATATATAAATCTATAGAAATATATAAAACTATATAAAACTATATAAAACTATATAAAACTATATAAAACTAACATAACTATATAAAACTAACAAAACTATATCAAACTAACAAAACTATATAAAACTATATAAAACTATATAAAACTAACATAACTATATAAAACTAACAAAACTATATAAAACTAACAAAACTATATAAAACTATATAAAACTAAATAAAACTATATAAAACTATATAAAAGTAACAAAACTATATAAACCTATATAAAACTCTATAGAACTATATAATACTATTTAATACTCTATAAAACTATATAAACCTATATAAAACTCTATAGAACCTTATGAAACTATATAAAACTATATAAAACTAAATAAAACTATATAAAACTATATAAAACTATATAGAACCATATAAAACTATGTCAAACTATATGAAACTAATAAAACTATGTCTAACCGCATAGGGCCAAATAAAACTATGTAAAACTATAAAATTCTATTAAAACTATATAAAAATATATAAAACTATATAAAACTATATAAAACTAACAAAACTATATAAACCAATACAGAACTCTATAGAACTATATAAAACTATTTAAAACTATTTAAAACTATATAAAACTAAATAAAACTATATAAAACTATATAAAACTATATAAAACTATATAAAACTATGTAAAACTAACAAAACTATATAAAACTATATAAAACTCTATAAAACTATAGAAAACTATATAAAACCATATAAACCTATATAAAACTCTATAGAACTATATAAAACTATATAAAACTATTTAAAACTATATAAAACTATATAAACCTACATAAAAATCTATAGAACTATATAAAACTATATAAAACTAACAAAACTATATAAAACTATATAAAACTCTATAAAAACTATATAAAACTATATAAAACTATATAAAACTATATAAAACTCTATAGAACTATATAAAACTATATAAAACCATATAAAACTAACAGAACTATATAAAACAATGTAAAACTATATAAAACGATATAAAACTATAAAATTCTACTAAAACTGTATAAAAATATATAAAACTACATAAAACTATATAAAACTATATAAACCTATATAAAACTCTATCGAACTATATAAAACTATATAAAACTATATAAAGCTATATAAAACTAACAAAACTATATAAAACTATATAAAACTATATAAAACTAACAAAACTATATAAAACTATATAAACCTATATGAAACTATATAAAACTATATAAAACTATATAAAACTCTATAGAACTATATAAAACTATATAAAACTATATAAAACTATATAAAACTATATAAAACTCTATAGAACTATATAAAACTACATAAAACTATATAAAATTTACAAAACTATATAAACCTATACAAAACTCTATAGAGCTATATAAAACTATTTAAAACTATATAAAACTATATAAAACTATATAAACCTATATAAAACTCTATAGAACTATATAAAACTATATAAAACTATATAAAGCTATATAAAACTAACAAAACTATATAAAACTATATAAAACTATATAAAACTAACAAAACTATATAAAACTATATAAAACTATATAAAACTATATAAAACTATATAAAACTATCAAAACTATATAAACCTATATATAACTCTACAGATATATATAAAACTATATAAACCTATATAAAACTATATAGAACTATATAAAACTATATAAAACTATATAAAACTATATAAAACGACATAAAACTATCAAAACTATATAAAAACTATATAAAACTATATAAAACTATATAAAACTATATAAAACTATATAAAACTATATAAAACTATATAAAACTATATACAACTATACAAAACTAACAGAACTATATAAAACTGAATAAAACTATATAAAACTATATAAAACTATATAAAACTAACAAAACTATATAAAACTATATAAAACTATATAAAACTAACAAAACTATATAAAACTATATAAAACTATATAAAACTAACAAAACTATATAAACAATTTAAAACTATATAAAACGATATAAAACTATAAAATTCTACTAAAACTATATAAAACTATATAAAACTATATAAAACTAACAAAACTATATAAAACTATATAAACCTATATGAAACTATATAAAACTATATAAAACTATATAAAACTCTATAGAACTATATAAAACTATATAAAACTATATAAAACTATATAAAGCTATATAAAACTCTATAGAAACTATATAAAACTCTATAAAACTATATAAAACTATATAAAACTATATAAAACTATATAAAACTCTATAGAACTATATAAAACTATATAAACCTATATAAAACTATATAAACTAACAAAACTAAATAAAACTATATAAACGTATATAAAACTATATAAAACTAACAAAACTATATAAACCTATACGAAACTCTATCGAACTATATAAAACTATTTAAAACTATATAAAACTGACAAAACTATATAAATGTATGTAAAACTATATAAAACTATATAAAACTATATAAAACTATATAAAACTATATAAAACTATATAAACCTATATAAAACTCTATAGAATTATATAAAACTATATAAAACTAACAAAACTATATAAACCTATGTAAAACTATATAAAACTAAGAAAACTATATAAAACTATATAAAACTATATAAAACTAACAAAACTACATAAAACTATATAAAACTATATAAAACTAACAAAACTATATAAACCTATATAAAACTATAAAGAAATATATAAAACTATATAAAACTATATAAAACTATATAAAACTAACAAAACTATATAAATCTATATAAAACTATATGAAACCAACAAAACTATATAAACCTATATAAAACTATATAGAACTATATAAAACTATATAAAACTATATAAAACTATATAAAACTATATAAAACTATATAAAACTAACAAAACTATATAAACCTATACAAAACTCTATAGAACTATATAAGACTATATAAAACTATATAAAACACTATAGAACTATATAAAGCTATGTAAAACTATATAAAACTATGTAAAACTAGATAAAACCATATAAAACTAACATAACTATATAAAACAATGTAAAACTATATAAAACTATACAAAACTAACAAAACTATACAAAACTAACAAAACTATATAAAACTATGGAAAACGACATAAAACTATATAAAAATATAAAACTCTATAGAACTATATAAAACTATATAAAACCATATAAAACTAACAAAACTATATAAAACTATATAAAACTATATAAAACTGTATAAAACTATATAAACCTATATATAACTCTACAGATATATATAAAACTATATAAAACTATATAAAACTAATAAAACTATATAAAACAATATAGTACTATATAAAACTATATAAAACTCTATAGAACTATATAAAACTAACAAAACTACATAAAACTATATAAAACTCTATAAAAGTATATAATACTATATGAAACTATCTAAAACTATATAAAACTAACAAAACTATATAAACCTATATAAAACTATATAGAACAATGTAAAACTATATAAAACTATATAAAACTATATAAAACTATATAAAACTAACAAAACTGTATAAAACTATATACAACTCTATAAAAGTATATAAAACTATATAAAACTATATTAAACTATGTGAAAGTATATAAAAGTATCAAAACTATATAAAACTATATAAAACTATATAAAACTATATAAAACTAACAAAACTATATAAAACTATATAAAACTATATAAAACTATATAAAACTATATAAAACTATATAAAACTATATAAAACTATATAAAACTATATAAAACTATACAAAATTATATAAAACTATATAAAAGTATATAAAACTAACAAAACTATATAAAACTATGTAAAACTAACAAAACTATATAAAACTATATAAAACTATATAAAACTATATAAAACTATATAAAACTATATAAAACTATATAAAACTATATAAAACTATATAAAACTATACAAAATTATATAAAACTATATAAAAGTATATAAAACTAACAAAACTATATAAAACTATATAAAACTATATAAAACTCTATAGAACTATATAAAACTATATAAAACTATATAAAACAAACAAAACTATATAAAACTACATAAAACTATATAAAACTATGTAAAACTATATAAAACTATATAAAACTATATAAAACTAACAAAACTATATAAAACTATATAAAACTATATAAAACTAACAAAACTATATAAAACTATATAAAACTATATAAAACTAACAAAACTATATAAAACTATATAAAACTATATAAAACTAACAAAACTATATAAAACAATGTAAAACTATATAAAACGATATAAAACTATAAAAATCTACTAAAACTATATAAAAATATATAAAACTACATAAAACTATATAAAACTATATAAACCTATATAAAACTCTATAGAACTATATAAAACTATATAAAACTATATAAAGCTATATAAAACTAACAAAACTATATAAAACTATATAAAACTATATAAATCTAACAAAACTATATAAAACTATATAAACCTATATGAAACTATATAAAACTATATAAAACTATATAAAACTCTATAGAACTATATAAAACTATATAAAACGATATAAAACTATATAAAGCTATATAAAACTCTATAGAACTATATAAAACTATATAAAACTATATAAAACTATATAAAACTATATAAAACTATATAAAACTCTATAGAACTATATAAAACTATATAAACCTATATAAAACTATATAAAACTAACAAAACTAAATAAAACTATATAAACGTATATAAAACTATATAAAACTAACAAAACTATATAAACCTATACGAAACTCTATCGAACTATATAAAACTATTTAAAACTATATAAAACTGACAAAACTATATAAATGTATGTAAAACTATATAAAACTATATAAAACTATATAAAACTATATAAAACTATATAAAACTATATAAAACTATATAAAACTATATAAACCTATATAAAACTCTATAGAATTATATAAAACTATATAAAACTAACAAAACTATATAAACCTATGTAAAAGTCTATAGAACTATATAAAATTATTTAAAGCTATATAAAACTATATACACCTATATAAAACTCTATAGAACTATATAAAACTATATAAAACTATATAAAACTGTATAAAACTATATAAAACTAACAATACTATATAAAACTATATAAAACTAACAAAACTAAATAAACCTATACAAAACTCTATAGAACTATATAAAACTATTTAAAACTCTATAAAACTATATAAACCTATATAAAACTCTATAGAACTATATGAAACTATATAAAACTATATAACACTATATAAAACTAACAAAACTATATAAACCTATATAAAACTATATAAAACTAACAAAACTAAATAAAACTATATAAACGTATATAAAACCATATAAAACTAACAAAACTATATACACCTGTACGAAACTCTATCGAACTATATAAAACTATTTAAAACTATATAAAACTGACAAAACTATATGAATGTATGTAAAACTATATAAAACTATATAAAACTATATAAAACTATATAAAACTATATAAAACTATATAAAACTATATAAAACTATATAAACCTATATAAAACTCTATAGAATTATATAAAAGTATATAAAACTAACAAAACCATATAAACCTATGTAAAAGTCTATAGAACTATATAAAATTATTTAAAGCTATATAAAACTATATACACCTATATAAAACTCTATAGAACTATATAAAACTATATAAAACTATATAAAACTATATAAAACTAACAATACTATATAAAACTATATAAAACTAACAAAACTAAATAAACCTATACAAAACTCTATAGAACTATATAAAACTATTTAAAACTCTATAAATCTATATAAACCTATATAAAACTCTATAGAACTATATGAAACTATATAAAACTATATAACACTATATAAAACTAACAAAACTATATAAACCTATATAAAACTATATAAAACTATATAAAACTATATTAAAATCTATAGAAATATATAAAACTATATGAAACTATATAAAACTATATAAAACTATTTAAAACTATATAACACTATATAAAACTAACAAAACTATATAAAACTATAAATAACTAACAAAACTATATAAAACTATATAAATCTATATAAATCTATATAAAACTATATAAAACTATATAGAACCATATAAAACCATGTCAGACTATATAAAACTAATAAAACTATGTCAAACTAAATAGGGCCAAATAAAACTATGTAAAACTGTAAAACTATGTAAAAATATATAGTAGTATATAAAACTATATAAAACTATATAAAACTATATAAAACTATATAAAACTATATACCACTATACAAAACTAACAAAACTATATAAAACTATATAAAACCATATGAAACTATATAAAGCTAACAAAACTATATAAAACTATATAAAACTATATAAAACTAACAAAACTATATAAAACTATATAAACCTATATGAAACTATATAAAACTATATTAAACTATATAAAACTCTATAGAACTATATAAAACTATATAAAACTATATAAAACTATATAAAGCTATATAAAACTCTATAGAACTATATACAACTATATAAAACTATATAAAACTATATAAAACTATATAAAACTAACAAAACTAAATAAAACAATATAAACGTATATAAAACTATCTAAAACTAACAAAACTATATAAACCTATACGAAGCTCTATCGAACTATATAAAACTATTTAAAACTATATAAAACTGACAAAACTATATAAACCTATATATAAATCTATAGAAATATATAAAACTATATAAAACTATATAAAACTATATAAAACTATATAAAACTAACATAACTATATAAAACTAACAAAACTATATCAAACTAACAAAACTATATAAAACTATATAAAACTATATAAAACTAACATAACTATATATAACTAACAAAACTATATAAAACTAACAAAACTATATAAAACTATATAAAACTAAATAAAACTATATAAAACTATATAAAAGTAACAAAACTATATAAACCTATATAAAACTCTATAGAACTATATAATACTATTTAATACTCTATAAAACTATATAAACCTATATAAAACTCTATAGAACCTTATGAAACTATATAAAACTATATAAAACTAAATAAAACTATATAAAACTATATAAAACTATATAGAACCATATAAAACTATGTCAAACTATATGAAACTAATAAAACTATGTCTAACCGCATAGGGCCAAATAAAACTATGTAAAACTATAAAATTCTATTAAAACTATATAAAAATATATAAAACTATATAAAACTATATAAAACTAACAAAACTATATAAACCAATACAGAACTCTATAGAACTATATAAAACTATTTAAAACTATTTAAAACTATATAAAACTAAATGAAACTATATAAAACTATATAAAACTATATAAAACTATATAAAACTATGTAAAACTAACAAAACTATATAAAACTATATAAAACTCTATAAAACTATAGAAAACTATATAAAACCATATAAACCTATATAAAACTCTATAGAACTATATAAAACTATATAAAACTATTTAAAACTATATAAAACTATATAAACCTACATAAAACTCTATAGAAATATATAAAACTATATAAAACTATATAAAACTATATAAAACTATATAAAACTATATAAAACTAACATAACTATATAAAACTAACAAAACTATATCAAACTAACAAAACTATATAAAACTATATAAAACTATATAAAACTAACATAACTATATATAACTAACAAAACTATATAAAACTAACAAAACTATATAAAACTATATAAAACTAAATAAAACTATATAAAACTATATAAAAGTAACAAAACTATATAAACCTATATAAAACTCTATAGAACTATATAATACTATTTAATACTCTATAAAACTATATAAACCTATATAAAACTCTATAGAACCTTATGAAACTATATAAAACTATATAAAACTAAATAAAACTATATAAAACTATATAAAACTATATAGAACCATATAAAACTATGTCAAACTATATGAAACTAATAAAACTATGTCTAACCGCATAGGGCCAAATAAAACTATGTAAAACTATAAAATTCTATTAAAACTATATAAAAATATATAAAACTATATAAAACTATATAAAACTAACAAAACTATATAAACCAATACAGAACTCTATAGAACTATATAAAACTATTTAAAACTATTTAAAACTATATAAAACTAAATAAAACTATATAAAACTATATAAAACTATATAAAACTATATAAAACTATGTAACACTAACAAAACTATATAAAACTATATAAAACTCTATAAAACTATAGAAAACTATATAAAACCATATAAACCTATATAAAACTCTATAGAACTATATAAAACTATATAAAACTATTTAAAACTATATAAAACTATATAAACCTACATAAAACTCTATAGAACTATATAAAACTATATAAAACTAACAAAACTATATAAAACTATATAAAACTCTATAAAACTATATAAAACTATATAAAACTATATAAAACTATATAAAACTCTATAGAACTATATAAAACTATATAAAACCATATAAAACTAACAGAACTATATAAAACAATGTAAAACTATATAAAACGATATAAAACTATAAAATTCTACTAAAACTGTATAAAAATATATAAAACTACATAAAACTATATAAAACTATATAAACCTATATAAAACTCTATCGAACTATATAAAACTATATAAAACTATATAAAGCTATATAAAACTAACAAAACTATATAAAACTATATAAAACTATATAAAACTAACAAAACTATATAAAACTATATAAACCTATATGAAACTATATAAAACTATATAAAACTATATAAAACTCTATAGAACTATATAAAACTATATAAAACTATATAAAACTATATAAAACTATATAAAACTCTATAGAACTATATAAAACTACATAAAACTATATAAAACTTACAAAACTATATAAACCTATACAAAACTCTATAGGGCTATATAAAACTATTTAAAACTATATAAAACTATATAAACCTATATAAAACTCTATAGAACTATATAAAACTATATAAAACTATATAAAGCTATATAAAACTAACAAAACTATATAAAACTATATAAAACTATATAAAACTATATAAAACTATATACCACTATACAAAACTCACAAAACTATATAAAACTATATAAAACCATATAAAACTATATAAAGCTAACAAAACTATATAAAACTATATAAAACTATATAAAACTAACAAAACTATATAAAACTATATAAACCTATATGAAACTATATAAAACTATATTAAACTATATAAAACTCTATAGAACTATATAAAACTATATAAAACTATATAAAACTATATAAAGCTATATAAAACTCTATAGAACTATATACAACTATATAAAACTATATAAAACTATATAAAACTATATAAAACTAACAAAACTAAATAAAACAATATAAACGTATATAAAACTATATAAAACTAACAAAACTATATAAACCTATACGAAGCTCTATCGAACTATATAAAACTATTTAAAACTATATAAAACTGACAAAACTATATAAACCTATATATAAATCTATAGAAATATATAAAACTATATAAAACTATATAAAACTATATAAAACTATATAAAACTAACATAACTATATAAAACTAACAAAACTATATCAAACTAACAAAACTATATAAAACTATATAAAACTATATAAAACTAACATAACTATATATAACTAACAAAACTATATAAAACTAACAAAACTATATAAAACTATATAAAACTAAATAAAACTATATAAAACTATATAAAAGTAACAGAACTATATAAACCTATATAAAACTCTATAGAACTATATAATACTATTTAATACTCTATAAAACTATATAAACCTATATAAAACTCTATAGAACCTTATGAAACTATATAAAACTATATAAAACTAAATAAAACTATATAAAACTATATAAAACTATATAGAACCATATAAAACTATGTCAAACTATATGAAACTAATAAAACTATGTCTAACCGCATAGGGCCAAATAAAACTATGTAAAACTATAAAATTCTATTAAAACTATATAAAAATATATAAAACTATATAAAACTATATAAAACTAACAAAACTATATAAACCAATACAGAACTCTATAGAACTATATAAAACTATTTAAAACTATTTAAAACTATATAAAACTAAATAAAACTATATAATACTATATAAAACTATATAAAACTATATAAAACTATGTAAAACTAACAAAACTATATAAAACTATATAAAACTCTATAAAACTATAGAAAACTATATAAAACCATATAAACCTATATAAAACTCTATAGAACTATATAAAACTATATAAAACTATTTAAAACTATATAAAACTATATAAACCTACATAAAACTCTATAGAACTATATAAAACTATATAAAACTAACAAAACTATATAAAACTATATAAAACTCTATAAAACTATATAAAACTATATAAAACTATATAAAACTATATAAAACTCTATAGAACTATATAAAACTATATAAAACCATATAAAACTAACAGAACTATATAAAACAATGTAAAACTATATAAAACGATATAAAACTATAAAATTCTACTAAAACTGTATAAAAATATATAAAACTACATAAAACTATATAAAACTATATAAACCTATATAAAACTCTATCGAACTATATAAAACTATATAAAACTATATAAAGCTATATAAAACTAACAAAACTATATAAAACTATATAAAACTATATAAAACTAACAAAACTATATAAAACTATATAAACCTATATGAAACTATATAAAACTATATAAAACTATATAAAACTCTATAGAACTATATAAAACTATATAAAACTATATAAAACTATATAAAACTATATAAAACTCTATAGAACTATATAAAACTACATAAAACTATATAAAACTTACAAAACTATATAAACCTATACAAAACTCTATAGAGCTATATAAAACTATTTAAAACTATATAAAACTATATAAACCTATATAAAACTCTATAGAACTATATAAAACTATATAAAACTATATAAAGCTATATAAAACTAACAAAACTATATAAAACTATATAAAACTATATAAAACTAACAAAACTATATAAAACTATATAAAACTATATAAAACTATATAAAACTATATAAAACTATATAAAACTATCAAAACTATATAAACCTATATATAACTCTACAGATATATATAAAACTATATAAACCTATATAAAACTATATAGAACTATATAAAACTATATAAAACTATATAAAACTATATAAAACGACATAAAACTATCAAAACTATATAAAACTATATAAAACTATATAAAACTATATAAAACTATATAAAACTATATACAACTATACAAAACTAACAGAACTATATAAAACTGAATAAAACTATATAAAACTATATAAAACTATATAAAACTAACAAAACTATATAAAACTATATAAAACTATATAAAACTAACAAAACTATATAAAACTATATAAAACTATATAAAACTAACAAAACTATATAAAACAATTTAAAACTATATAAAACGATATAAAACTATAAAATTCTACTAAAACTATATAAAAATATATAAAACTACATAAAACTATATAAAACTATATAAACCTATATAAAACTCTATAGAACTATATAAAACTATATAAAACTATATAAAGCTATATAAAACTAACAAAACTATATAAAACTATATAAAACTATATAAAACTAACAAAACTATATAAAACTATATAAACCTATATGAAACTATATAAAACTATATAAAACTATATAAAACTCTATAGAACTATATAAAACTATATAAAACTATATAAAACTATATAAAGCTATATAAAACTCTATAGAACTATATAAAACTATATAAAACTATATAAAACTATATAAAACTATATAAAACTATATAAAACTCTATAGAACTATATAAAACTATATAAAACTATATAAACCTATATAAAACTATATAAAACTAACAAAACTAAATAAAACTATATAAACGTATATAAAGCTATATAAAACTAACAAAACTATATAAACCTATACGAAACTCTATCGAACTATATAAAACTATTTAAAACTATATAAAACTGACAAAACTATATAAATGTATGTAAAACTATATAAAACTATATAAAACTATATAAAACTATATAAAACTATATAAAACTATATAAACCTATATAAAACTCTATAGAATTATATAAAACTATATAAAACTAACAAAACTATATAAACCTATGTAAAACTATATAAAACTAAGAAAACTATATAAAACTATATAAAACTATATAAAACTAACAAAACTATATAAAACTATATAAAACTATATAAAACTAACAAAACTATATAAACCTATATAAAACTATAAAGAAATATATAAAACTATATAAAACTATATAAAACTATATAAAACTAACAAAACTATATAAATCTATATATAACTATATGAAACCAACAAAACTATATAAACCTATATAAAACTATATAGAACTATATAAACCTATATAAAACTATATAGAACTATATAAAACTATATAAAACTATATAAAACTATATAAAACTATATAAAACTATATAAAACTAACAAAACTATATAAACCTATACAAAACTCTATAGAACTATATAAGACTATATAAAACTATATAAAACACTATAGAACTGTATAAAGCTATGTAAAACTATATAAAACTATGTAAAACTATATAAAACCATATAAAACTAACATAACTATATAAAACAATGTAAAACTATATAAAACTATACAAAACTAACAAAACTATACAAAACTAACAAAACTATATAAAACTATGGAAAACGACATACAACTATATAAAAATATAAAACTCTATAGAACTATATAAAACTATATAAAACCATATAAAACTAACAAAACTATATAAAACAATGTAAAACTATATAAAACGATATAAAACTATAAAATTCTACTAAAGCTATATAAAAATATGTAAAACTACATAAAACTATATAAAACTTACAAAACTATATAAACCTATACAAAACTCTATAGAGCTATATAAAACTATTAAAAACTATATAAAACTATATAAACCTATATAAAACTCTATAGAACTATATAAAACTATATAAAACTATATAAAGCTATATAAAACTAACAAAACTATATAAAACTATATAAAACTATATAAAACTAACAAAACTATATAAAACTATATAAAACTATATAAAACTGTATAAAACTATATAAACCTATATATAACTCTACAGATATATATAAAACTATATAAAACTATATAAAACTAATAAAACTATATAAAACAATATAGTACTATATAAAACTATATAAAACTCTATAGAACTATATAAAACTATATAAACCTATATAAAACTATATAAAACTAACAAAACTAAATAAAACTATATAAACGTATATAAAACTATATAAGACTAACAAAACTATATAAACCTATACGAAACTCTATCGAACTATATAAAACTATTTAAAACTATATAAAACTGACAAAACTATATAAATGTATGTAAAACTATATAAAACTATATAAAACTATATAAAACTATATAAAACTATATAAAACTATATAAACCTATATAAAACTCTATAGAATTATATAAAACTATATAAAACTAACAAACTATATAAACCTATGTAAAACTATATAAAACTAAGAAAACTATATAAAACTATATAAAACTATATAAAACTAACAAAACTATATAAAACTATATAAAACTATATAAAACTAACAAAACTATATAAATCTATATAAAACTATAAAGAAATATATAAAACTATATAAAACTATATAAAACTATATAAAACTAACAAAACTATATAAATCTATATAAAACTATATGAAACCAACAAAACTATATAAACCTATATAAAACTATATAGAACTATATAAAACTATATAAAACTATATAAAACTATATAAAACTATATAAAACTATATAAAACTAACAAAACTATATAAACCTATACAAAACTCTATAGAACTATATAAGACTATATAAAACTATATAAAACACTATAGAACTATATAAAGCTATGTAAAACTATATAAAACTATGTAAAACTATATAAAACCATATAAAACTAACATAACTATATAAAACAATGTAAAACTATATAAAACTATATAAACCTATATAAAACTCTATAGAACTATATAAAACTATATAAAACTATATAAAGCTATATAAAACTAACAAAACTATATAAAACTATATAAAACTATATAAAACTAACAAAACTATATAAAACTATATAAAACTATATAAAACTGTATCAAACTATATAAACCTATATATAACTCTACAGATATATATAAAACTATATAAAACTATATAAAACAATATAGTACTATATAAAACTATTTAAAACTCTATAGAACTATATAAAACTAACAAAACTACATAAAACTATATAAAACTCTATAAAAGTATATAATACTATATGAAACTATCTAAAACTATATAAAACTAACAAAACTATATAAACCTATATAAAACTATATAGAACAATGTAAAACTATATAAAACTATATAAAACTATATAAAACTATATAAAACTAACAAAACTGTATAAAACTATATACAACTCTATAAAAGTATATAAAACTATATAAAACTATATTAAACTATGTGAAGGTATATAAAAGTATCAAAACTATATAAAACTATATAAAACTATATAAAACTATATAAAACTAACAAAACTATATAAAACTATATAAAACTATATAAAACTATATAAAACTATATAAAACTATATAAAACTATATAAAACTATATAAAACAATATAAAACTATACAAAATTATATAAAACTATATAAAAGTATATAAAACTAACAAAACTATATAAAACTATGTAAAACTAACAAAACTATATAAAACTATATAAAACTATATAAAACTATATAAAACTATATAAAACTATATAAACCTATATAAAACTCTATAGAATTATATAAAACTATATAAAACTAACAAAACTATATAAACCTATGTAAAAGTCTATAGAACTATATAAAATTATTTAAAGCTATATAAAACTATATACACCTATATAAAACTCTATAGAACTATATAAAACTATATAAAACTATATAAAACTATATAAAACTATATAAAACTAACAATACTATATAAAACTATATAAAACTAACAAAACTAAATAAACCTATACAAAACTCTATAGAACTATATAAAACTATTTAAAACTCTATAAATCTATATCAACCTATATAAAACTCTATAGAACTATATGAAACTATATAAAACTATATAACACTATATAAAACTAACAAAACTATATAAACCTATATAAAACTATATAAAACTATATAGAACCATATAAAACCATGTCAGACTATATAAAACTAATAAAACTATGTCAAACTAAATAGGGCCAAATAAAACTATGTAAAACTGTAAAACTATGTAAAAATATATAGTAGTATATAAAACTATATAAAACTATATAAAACTATATAAAACTATATATCACTATACAAAACTAACAAAACTATATAAAACTATATAAAACCATATAAAACTATATAAAGCTAACAAAACTATATAAAACTATATAAAACTATATAAAACTATATAAAACTATATACAACTATACAAAACTAACAGAACTATATAAAACTGAATAAAACTATATAAAAGTAACAAAACTATATAAACCTATATAAAACTCTATAGAACTATATAATACTATTTAATACTCTATAAAACTATATAAACCTATATAAAACTCTATAGAACTATATGAAACTATATAAAACTATATAAAACTAAATAAAACTATATAAAACTATATAAAACTATATAGAACCATATAAAACTATGTCAAACTATATGAAACTAATAAAACTATGTCTAACCGCATAGGGCCAAATAAAACTATGTAAAACTATAAAATTCTATTAAAACTATATAAAAATATATAAAACTATATAAAACTATATAAAACTAACAAAACTATATAAACCAATACAGAACTCTATAGAACTATATAAAACTATTTAAAACTATTTAAAACTATATAAAACTAAATAAAACTATATAAAACTATATAAAACTATATAAAACTATATAAAACTATGTAAAACTAACAAAACTATATAAAACTATATAAAACTCTATAAAACTATAGAAAACTATATAAAACCATATAAACCTATATAAAACTCTATAGAACTATATAAAACTATATAAAACTATTTAAAACTATATAAAACTATATAAACCTACATAAAACTCTATAGAACTATATAAAACTATATAAAACTAACAAAACTATATAAAACTATATAAAACTCTATAAAACTATATAAAACTATATAAAACTATATAAAACTATATAAAACTCTATAGAACTATATTAAACTATATAAAACCATATAAAACTAACAGAACTATATAAAACAATGTAAAACTATATAAAACGATATAAAACTATAAAATTCTACTAAAACTGTATAAAAATATATAAAACTACATAAAACTATATAAAACTATATAAACCTATATAAAACTCTATCGAACTATATAAAACTATATAAAACTATATAAAGCTATATAAAACTAACAAAACTATATAAAACTATATAAAACTATATAAAACTAACAAAACTATATAAAACTATATAAACCTATATGAAACTATATAAAACTATATAAAACTATATAAAACTCTATAGAACTATATAAAACTATATAAAACTATATAAAACTATATAAAACTATATAAAACTCTATAGAACTATATAAAACTACATAAAACTATATAAAACTTACAAAACTATATAAACCTATACAAAACTCTATAGAGCTATATAAAACTATTTAAAACTATATAAAACTATATAAACCTATATAAAACTCTATAGAACTATATAAAACTATATAAAACTATATAAAGCTATATAAAACTAACAAAACTATATAAAACTATATAAAACTATATAAAACTAACAAAACTATATAAAACTATATAAAACTATATAAAACTATATAAAACTATATAAAACTATATAAAACTATCAAAACTATATAAACCTATATATAACTCTACAGATATATATAAAACTATATAAACCTATATAAAACTATATAGAACTATATAAAACTATATAAAACTATATAAAACTATATAAAACGACATAAAACTATCAAAACTATATAAAACTATATAAAACTATATAAAACTATATAAAACTATATAAAACTATATAAAACTATATAAAACTATATAAAACTATATACAACTATACAAAACTAACAGAACTATATAAAACTGAATAAAACTATATAAAACTATATAAAACTATATAAAACTAACAAAACTATATAAAACTATATAAAACTATATAAAACTAACAAAACTATATAAAACTATATAAAACTATATAAAACTAACAAAACTATATAAAACAATTTAAAACTATATAAAACGATATAAAACTATAAAATTCTACTAAAACTATATAAAAATATATAAAACTACATAAAACTA
>NW_027475544.1:32500-40976 GCF_051020985.1 Nomia melanderi | reverse complement strand
TGAACACTACATTTCCCTACGGCGGAACCGCGGGATTCAGTGCTGGGCTAATTCCTGTTCGCTCGCAGCTACTAAGGAAATCCTTGTTAGTTTCTTTTCCTCCGCTTAGTAATATGCTTAAATTCAGCGGGTAATCTCGCCTACTCTGAGGTCGTCGTGAACGTGAATTGTATGAAAATTCAATCGAATTTCATAAAAATCGCTCAAAGGCAAAAAAAACAAAGTCTAGAGGAGAGTGCGTTCGAACACAACAATATTCATATTATAACGTATATAAATGATAAATATACCGCGACACGCGCGACTCCGTATCGTCGCGAAAAATCGTTCGCGAACGCGTCTTATGCGCCTCACCAGTGGTCTCTGCTGCGTCGCGTGTCTATATTCTCTTTTTACACTCTTCTCCTTCTTCTATCACATTTTACTCGATCGCGAAAAAGACTCTCGCTAGACGATCTCGCGCTCCGGTTAACTTTAACGCCCGTCCGAGAAGAATTTTCGGGGACTGGACGACCGAAGCGGATCTCGCGCGGTCTCGCGATCGACAGTGAAGAGAAGTGCAGAAGAGGAAAAGAAGACACGACAAACACACACCATGGGGCGACCGACGCGTTCGTTTCAACGCTTTCGCACAAAGTCGGCGGCGGTTATATATTTATATCATTATATTCCGGCGGACGGGACGCGACGTTCGAAAGCCTCGCCAAAGAGGAGCTCCTGCCTCTTCCTCTCTCTTTTCTACGAGAAAAGATAAACGTATTTTACGGGGATACGGAAACGTTACCACGTGGTGTCACACACGATCGTCCGTCTCTTCTCTATAGCAGAAACCGATAAAAATACACCTCCCGAAAGAGAGTATATGGTGATTCTTTTTATATATATATATATTTCGAAATACAACTGAACGTGGCGGAAGCGCACGGTGGTGGTCCAGCGAGGACACGCGACGACGGGGAATAAGAACTATTCGACCCGTTACGAATACGCATGCTCGTCCCGCACGATTTTAACACACACCGTGTTTTTCTCCAGTCGTCAAAGCGTTCGTGCGTCGAATTCGAAAAATAAAAAAAAAAGAAAAACACCTTTTCTCTCTCTCGGGGTAAAAGAGTCGATGTGTATTGTGTATAAAGGTTCTGCGAGAAGTCTCGTTTTGACGTGTGTTCCGCCGATAACGACGATCCTCCGAAACGGGGATACAGAAACGTTACACCTCACAACACGATCTCCGTCTCTTCTCTATAGCAGAAACCGATAAAAATACACCTCCCGAAAGAGAGTATATGGTGATTCTTTTTATATATATATATTTCGAAATTCAACTGAACGTGGCGGAAGCGCACGGTGGTGGTCCAGCGAGGACACGCGACGACGGGGAATAAGAACTATTCGACCCGTTACGAATACGCATGCTCGTCCCGCACGATTTTAACACACACCGTGTTTTTCTCCAGTCGTCAAAGCGTTCGTGCGTCGAATTCGAAAAATAAAAAAAAGAAATACACCTTTTCTCTCTCTCTCGGGGTAAAAAGAGTCGATGTGTATTGTGTATAAAGGTTCTGCTGCGAGAAGTCTCGTTTTGCCGTGTGTTTCGGTAACGACGATCCTCCGAAACGTACATCTCATTCGTAAGAGAGGAAGAAAACAATCTCCCTGGGGCCAGTCGGTAATATACCGACATACGACGTGTCGTGCACATCCGTCTCACGCACGGTATACAAAATATGAATAAAACGTGTGTAGTCTCTCTCTCTCGACTTCTTAATATTTTCTTTCACCTCTGACGCATCATTTCAGGTGACGTCGGGAGCGCGGGAAAAAAAATTTTTCTAAACACACGAAACCGTTCATCTCACGAACAGCCGAAAAAGTTGTCGCTCAGATCCATATCGCAGTGGAGCGGTATCCGCGGGCGGTCGTAATTGAACGACGCACGACGCCGCGAACACTCACGCGAGTCCATACAAACGATTCCGATCGTTTTGCAACAACTAGAACGTACACTGTCCGTGAAATTCACAGAATTTTCGCGTGTCCGCGACAAACGCCGACGAGACACCCATCGTTCGCTCGTACGTAGCATCCTTCTCTTAACCCGACTCAGAGACGTTCTTTGCGCCCTTCGGTAAAAAAACGTTCGATCCGAAGAGGTGAACGACGGCGGGGATTTGACAGAGCTACGCAAGCAGTGTATGGTACGTAAACGACCCTCAGCCAGGCGTGGTCCAGGAATTGTATCCGTGGACCGCAATGTGCGTTCGAAATGTCGATGTTCATGTGTCCTGCAGTTCACACGTTGACGCGCAATTAGCTGCGTTCTTCATCGACCCACGAGCCAAGTGATCCACCGTTCAGGGTAATCGTATAAATTTTATATTTCACATATATAATTTTATTCTCACTTGTTCGACCTAATATCTCTCTTCTTTCAAAGAGAAGATAAAAGTTGATACCTGAATCTCCGACCAGCGCGCGAAGGAGATTCAGGCGTCGCCTTGGAGACGACACCGAAGCCTTTCGAGACGAAAAACGTTCAAGTAATATGTATATATTTCTCGACGTTCCGGGCGTATAGTGCATTCAAAAACCCGCGAAAGACGCAGAAGACTCGCACGCGTGGAAACGACGGGGATATATTTTGTATCCTACCCGATACTGAATCCATCGCGTGCAGTCGACCCTCGCGTTCTTCCGATCAGACGCATCTATTGTTGCGCGCATGTTTTCGCGTCGCATCGCGCGAAACGTTGCACGAATCGTACCGATCGATCGATTGAAAGCAAATAATGAAAAAAGACTTCACAGCTGGCTCTTTGCCGGTCATTCGTCCCATGTTATCTCTTGCCGCGAAATTGGCGCGCAAGAGTTGGGTGTCAGACGCGCGGCTTTAAAACGAGCTTCACGGCCGGTCCCTTCGTTACCGCTTTCGTTCTTTCTCTCGGAACGACCATGAACGAACACGACGAGCGACGCTACGGCATACACACGTCCACGGATTCGATTAAAAAAACAGACTTCACAGCTGGCTCTTTGCCGGTCATTCGTCCCATATTATCTCTTGCCGCGAAATTGGCGCGCAAGAGTTGGGTGTCAGACGCACGGCTTTAAAACGAGCTTCACGGCCGGTCCTCTCAATTCCGTGTACGGTACACGCAAGATGCGGGTTCCACTTCCAGACTACCCGGTCCCTTCTCTCTACGAGAATCGATAGTAGAAGAACGGCTCGAAAACGCGTCTCAGAGACTAGGGGAAAAGAAGCGGTATGCGAGCGAAACGAAAACGCATTATGGAAACGTCGCGAAACAATGTTCGACGGTTGCTCGGTTCCAATCGTGCGGCCGTTTCAATTTCTCGTGCGCTTCACCGTCCCTCCGTAACTCTGGCCGATCGCGTATACCGAAGAGCCGACACGCGCAAAAACCACAGGCATTGTATACTGTGTATATATATATATATATGTTACAGTCACAGCCTTCGCGCGTTTTACTCTCCGACGCGGGGTTTCCACGACGAAAGAGAGACAGTTTCGTGGCGGGTGACTCGGCCGAATCGCTACGACGGGTATTTCTATTATAGAACGAATCATCGCCACCCTTTACCAGTGCCCGACGAAGGAATCACAAGGTCATCTGGAGTTTACAATGCCAGCGACGGTAATTCCAACGAAGACCCGATAAGTCAACTCATCGTTCTATTTCTCCCCGTACAGAAAAGCGAATCGACGCTAATGCACCTCGCGCAAGCACGAACGTTCTCTTCGCGTGGATCGTCCCATCGTCCAAAGATGTAAAGACGCATTGGAGATCGTGGTCTCTGGCGGGCTCATTGCACGCCCCACTGCATATCTTTCCTCGAATCGAGAATGATTCGTCCACTAAGGCTGCGAAACTACGCGTCGAGGAAACTAGGGGAAAGAAGCGGGATGCGAGCGAAACGACAATACATTATGGAAACGTCGCGAAACAATGTTCGGCGGTTGCTCGTTTCCTCCTGCGGACGTTTCATTGCTCGGGCGCTTCACGTCCCTCCGTAACCTTCGCGTGCCCCGGAGAGCCGGCAACCGGTGAACCACAGGCGTATAAACTATAGTCTTCTATAGCAAGCCTTCGGCGGTTACTCTCCGACGCGGGGATTCCACGACGAGAGAGAATTTCGTGGCGGGTGACATCGGTCGAAACGCTACGACGGGTATTTCTATTATAGAACGAATCATCGCCACCCTTTACCAGTGCCCGACGAAGGAATCACAAGGTCATCTGGAGTTTACAATGCCAGCGACGGTAATTCCAACGAAGACCCGATAAGTCAACTCATCGTTCTATTTCTCCCCGTACAGACAAGCGAATCAACGCTATCGCACCTCACGCATGCACGAACGTTCTCTTCGCGTGAATCGTCCCATCGTCGAAAGATATAGCCGCTTGGAGATCGTGGCCCATCAAGTTCTTCCGTAACTCCTGCGCGATCGCGTACCCCGGAGAGCAGGCAACCGGTGAACCACAGGCGTATAAACTATAGTCTTCTATAGCAAGCCTTCGCGTTTACTCTACGACGCGGGGATTCCACGACGAGAGAGATTTTCGTGGCGGGTGACACGGCCGAATCGCTACGACGGGTATTTCTATTATAGAACGAATCATCGCCACCCTTTACCAGTGCCCGACGAAGGAATCACAAGGTCATCTGGAGTTTACAATGCCAGCGACGGTAATTCCAACGAAGACCCGATAAGTCAACTCATCGTTCTATTTCTCCCCGTACAGAAAAGCGAATCGGCGCTATCGCACCTCACGCAAGCAGGAATGATCTCTTCGCGTGGATCGTCCCATCGTCGAAAGATGTAAGACGTACAGAAATCGTGGTCCATCACGATTATTCGTAACTCTCCGAGTCGCGTATCTGAGAGTAGGGCAAACGGAGAACCACAGGCATAAATAATACTATATATTTCTTATATAGTTAGCCTTCGCGTTTTACTCTCCGACATGGGGATTCCACGACGAGAGAGAGTTTCGTGGCGGGTGACTCGGCCGAATCGCTACGACGGGTATTTCTATTATAGAACGAATCATCGCCACCCTTTACCAGTGCCCGACGAAGGAATCACAAGGTCATCTGGAGTTTACAATGCCAGCGACGGTAATTCCAACGAAGACCCGATAAGTCAACTCATCGTTCTATTTCTCCCCGTACAGAAAAGCGAATCGACGCTATCGCACCTCGCGCGAGCACGTAACTACTCTTCGCGTGGATCGTCCCATCGTCGAAAGATGTAAGACGCACGGAAATCGTGGCCCATCAACGTTTTTTTGTAACTCTGCCGATCGCGTATCACAGAGCCGAGACGCACATACCACAGGCGTATAATACCGTTTTCTTTCGTATGGTAAGCCTTCGCGTTTACTCTTCGGCGCGGGGTTTCCACGTCGAGAGAGACTTTCGTGGCGGGTGACATCGGTCGAAACGCTACGACGGGTATTACTATTATAGAACGAATCATCGCCACCCTTTACCAGTGCCCGACGAAGGAATCACAAGGTCATCTGGAGTTTACAATGCCAGCGACGGTAATTCCAACGAAGACCCGATAAGTCAACTCAACGTTCTATTTCTCCCCGTACAGAAAAGCGAATCGACGCTGTTGCACCTCACGCAAGCACGAACGTTCTCTTCGCGTGGATCGTCCCATCGTCGAAAGATGTAAGACGCACGGAAATCGTGGCACATCACGTGTTTTCGGAACTCTGTCGACCGCGTATCTCAGAGACGACGCGCGCGAACCACTGGCATATACTATTATATATCGCGTTTTACCCTCCGACGCGGGGATTCCACGACGAGAGAGAGTTTCGTGAGCGGGTTGACTCGGAAGAAACGCTACGACGGGTATTTCTATTGTAGAACGCATCATCGCCACCCTTTACCAGTGCCCGACGAAGGAATCACAAGGTCATCTGGAGTTTACAATGCCAGCGACGGTAATTCCAACGAAGACCCGATAAGTCAACTCAACGTTCTATTTCTCCCCGTACAGAAAAGCGAATCGACGCAATCGCACCATACGCGTGCACGTAAACAACTCTTCGCGTGGATCGTCCCATCGTCGAGAGACGTAAGTTTTCATAGTATGAATTCGCGTTTTACTCTCCGACGCGGGGATTCCACGACGAGAGAGAGTTTCGTGAGCGGGTTGACTCGGAAGAAACGCTACGACGGGTATTTCTATTATAGAACGAATCATCGCCACCCTTTACCAGTGCCCTACGAAGGAATCACAAGGTCATCTGGAGTTTACAATGCCAGCGACGGTAATTCCAACGAAGACCCGATAAGTCAACTCAACGTTCTATTGCTCCCCGTACAGAAAAGCGAATCGACGCAATCGCACCATACGCGTGCACGTAACAACTCTTCGCGTGGATCGTCCCATCGTCGAGAGACGTAAGTTTCCATACTATGAATTCGCGTTTTACTCTCCGACGCGGGGATTCCACGACGAGAGAGAGTTTCGTGAGCGGGTTGACTCGGAAGAAACGCTACGACGGGTATTTCTATTATAGAACGAATCATCGCCACCCTTTACCAGTGCCCGACGAAGGAATCACAAGGTCATCTGGAGTTTACAATGCCAGCGACGGTAATTCCAACGAAGACCCGATAAGTCAACTCAACGTTCTATTACTCCCCGTACAGAAAAGCGAATCGACGCAATCGCACCATACGCGTGCACGTAACAACTCTTCGCGTGGATCGTCCCATCGTCGAGAGACGTAAGTTTCATAGTAAGCCTTCGGCGTTTTACTCTCCGACGCGGGGATTCCACGACGAGAGAGAGAGTTTCGTGAGCGGGTTGACTCGGAAGAAACGCTACGACGGGTATTTCTATTATAGAACGCATCATCGCCACCCTTTACCAGTGCCCGACGAAGGAATCACAAGGTCATCTGGAGTTTACAATGCCAGCGACGGTAATTCCAACGAAGACCCGATAAGTCAACTCAACGTTCTATTTCTCCCCGTACAGAAAAGCGAATCGACGCAATCGCACCATACGCGTGCACGTAAACAACTCTTCGCGTGGATCGTCCCATCGTCGAGAGACGTAAGTTTTCATAGTATGAATTCGCGTTTTACTCTCCGACGCGGGGATTCCACGACGAGAGAGAGTTTCGTGAGCGGGTTGACTCGGAAGAAACGCTACGACGGGTATTTCTATTATAGAACGCATCATCGCCACCCTTTACCAGTGCCCGACGAAGGAATCACAAGGTCATCTGGAGTTTACAATGCCAGCGACGGTAATTCCAACGAAGACCCGATAAGTCAACTCAACGTTCTATTACTCCCCGTACAGAAAAGCGAATCGACGCAATCGCACCATACGCGTGCACGTAACAACTCTTCGCGTGGATCGTCCCATCGTCGAGAGACGTAAGTTTCCATACTATGAATTCGCGTTTTACTCTCCGACGCGGGGATTCCACGACGAGAGAGTGTTTCGTGAGCGGGTTGACTCGGAAGAAACGCTACGACGGGTATTTCTATTATAGAACGCATCATCGCCACCCTTTACCAGTGCCCGACGAAGGAATCACAAGGTCATCTGGAGTTTACAATGCCAGCGACGGTAATTCCAACGAAGACCCGATAAGTCAACTCAACGTTCTATTGCTCCCCGTACAGAAAAGCGAATCGACGCAATCGCACCATACGCGTGCACGTAACAACTCTTCGCGTGGATCGTCCCATCGTCGAGAGACGTAAGTTTCATAAGTAAGCCTTCGGCGTTTTACTCTCCGACGCGGGGATTCCACGACGAGAGAGTGTTTCGTGGCGGGTGACTAGGCCGAAACGCTACGACGGGTATTTCTATTATAGAACGAATCATCGCCACCCTTTACCAGTGCCCGACGAAGGAATCACAAGGTCATCTGGAGTTTACAATGCCAGCGACGGTAATTCCAACGAAGACCCGATAAGTCAGCTCATCGTTCTATTTCTCCCCGTACAGAAAAGCGAATCGACGCTATCGCACCTCGCGCGAGCACGTAACAACTCTTCGCGTGGATCGTCCCATCGTCGAGAGACGTAAGACGCACGGAAATCGTGGTTCATCGCGTCTTTTCCTACTCTCTTGAATCGCAATTTCGTATAGAGCCTACACACGCGAACCACCGGCATATACTATTTCTTCTCTCATAGTAAGCCTTCGCGCGTTTTACTCTCCGACGCGGGGATTCCACGACGAGAGAGTGTTTCGTGGCGGGTGTCTCGGCCGAATCGCTACGACGGGTATTTCTATTATAGAACGAATCATCGCCACCCTTTACCAGTGCCCGACGAAGGAATCACAAGGTCATCTGGAGTTTACAATGCCAGCGACGGTAATTCCAACGAAGACCCGATAAGTCAACTCATCGTTCTATTTCTCCCCGTACAGAAAAGCGAATCGACGCTATCGCACCTCGCGCGA